>NC_069501.1:1254230801-1254420801 GCF_027579735.1 Bombina bombina | reverse complement strand
CCTGGGATGTGAATTGCTGAGAGATGGCAGGAGTGATCCTCCGCCCACCTGATTATTTTGGTTACTTCCGTCATCGCTAGGGAACTCTTTGTTCCCCCCTGATGATTGACATAAGCTACAGAATGTTTATCGGGAGAAGCGTTTCTTCCCGAGACCATAAGCCCTGAGCTTTCAGGGAGTCCCAGACCGCACCCCAGACTAACAGACTGGCGTCGGTCGTTACAATGACCCACTCTGGCCTGCGGAAACATATTCCCTGAGACAGGTGGTCCTGAGACAACCACCAGAGAAGAGAATCTTTGGTCTCCTGGTCCAACTGAATTTGAGGAGACAAATATGCATAATCCCCATTCCACTGTTTGAGCATGCATAGTTGCAGTGGTCTGAGGTGTATCCGAGCAAAAGGGACTATGCCCATTGCCGCTACCATTAATCCGATTGCCTCCATGCACTGAGCTACAGATGGCCGAGGAATGGAATGAAGAACTCAGCAAGTAGTTAAAAGTTTCAACTTTCTGACCTCCGTCAAAAATATTTTCATTTCTACTGAATCTATTAGTGTTCCTAGGAAGGGAACCCTTGTGAGTGGGGACAGAGAACTCTTTTTGATGTTCACCTTCCACCCGTGAGACCTCAGAAAGGCCAATACAATCTCCTTGTGAGCCTTGGCTCTGTGAAAGGACGGCGCCTGAATTAAGATGTCGTCCAAATAAGGCGCCACTGCTATGCCCCGCGGTCTTAGAACCGCCAGAAGGGACCCTAGCACCTTTGTGAAAATTCTGGGAGCAGTGGCTAAACCTAATGGAAGAGCCACAAACTGGTAATGCTTGTCTAGGAAAGCGAACCTGAGGAACTGATGATTATCTTTGTGGATAGGGATATGCAGGTACGCATCCTTTAGATCCACGGTAGTCATATATTGACCTTCCTGGATCATAGGTAAGATTGTCCGAATGGTCTCCATCTTGAATGATGGGACTCTGAGGAATCTGTTTAGAATTTTTAGAACCAGGATTGATCTGAAAGTTCCTTCTTTTTTGGGAACCACAAACAGGTTTGAGTAAAAACCCAGACCTTGTTCTGCAATTGGAACTGGGTATATCACTCCCATCGTATGTAGATCTTCTACACAGCGTAAGAACGCCTCTTTCTTTGTCTGGTCTGTAGACAGACGAGAAATGTGGAACCTTCCCCTTGGAGGGGAGTCCTTGAATTCTAGAAGATATCCCTGGGTAACAATCTCTAATGCCCAGGGATCGTGAACATCTCTTGCCCAGGCCTGAGCAAAGAGAGAGAGTCTGCCCCCTACTAGATCTGGTCCCGGATCGGGGGCTACCCCTTCATGCTGTCTTGGTAGCAGCTGCAGGCTTTTTGGCCTGTTTACCCTTGTTCCAGCCCTGGTAAGGCTTCCAGGTTGCCTTGGGCTGTGAAGCGTTACCCTCTTGCTTTGCAGCTGTAGAGGCTGAAGCCGGACCACTCCTGAAGTTACAAAAGGAACGACAATTAGCTTTGTTTCTAGCCTTAAAGGGCTTGTCCTGAGGGAGAGCATGGCCCTTTCCCCCGGTGATTTCTGAAATAATCTCTTTCAATTCTGGCCCGAAAAGGGTCTTTCCCTTGAAAGGGATATTAAATAATTTGGATTTTGACGACACATCGGCCGACCATGACTTGAGCCAAAGCGCTCTGCTCGCCATAATGGCGAAACCTGAATTTTTTGCCGCTAACTTAGCTAATTACAAGGCGGCGTCTGTGATAAAAGAATTAGCCAGCTTTAGAGCCTTAATTCTGTCCATAATTTCGTCATATGAGGTCTCCGTCTGGAGCGACTCCTCCAGCGCCTCAAACCAGAAAGCCGCTGCAATAGTTACAGGAATAATGCAGGCAATAGGTTGGAGAAGGAAACCTTGTTGAAAATTTTTTTTCTTAAGTAAACCTTCTAATTTTTTATCCATAGGATCTTTAAAAGCACAACTGTCTTCAATTGGTATGGTTGTGCGCTTAGCAAGTGAAGAAACAGCCCCCTCTACCTTAGGGACTGTCTGCCACGAGTCCCACCTGGGGTCAGTTATGGGGAACATTTTCTTAAAAATAGGGGGGGAACAAAAGGGACACCTGGTCTATCCCACTCCCTAGTAACAATATCCGCAACCCTTTTAGGGATCGGAAACGCATCAGTGTATACAGGGACCTCTAGGTACTTGTCCATTTTACACAATTTCTCTGGGACCACCATAGGATCACAATCATCCAGAGTGGCTAATACCTCCCTGAGCAATACGCGGAGGTGTTCCAGTTTAAATTTAAACGCTAATGAATCTGACTCTGCCTGATGAGAAACCTTTCCTGAGTCGGAAATTTCTCCCTCAGACATCAAATCCCTCACCCCCACTTCGGAGTGTTGTGAGGGTACATCAGATAAGGCTACCAAAGCTTCAGACTGCTCATAATCTGTTCTTAAAACAGAGCTATCGTGCTTTGCAGGAAAAACTGGCAGTTTGGATAGAAAGGCCGCAAGGGAATTATCCATGACTGTCGCTAGTTGTTGCAATGTAATAGGGGCAGACGCACTAGAGGTACTAGGCATCGCTTAAGCGGGCGTAACTGGTTGTGACACATGGGGAGAGGTAGGCGGACTATCCTCATTACCTTCAGTCTGAGAATCATCTAGGGCCACACTTTTAAGTGCAACAATATGATCTTTAAAGTGTATAGACATATTAGTGCAATTGGGACACATTCTGAGAGGGGGTTCCACCATGGCTTCTAAACACATTGAACAAGGATTTTCCTTAGTGTCAGACATGTTTAACAGACTAGTAGCATACACAAGCAGGCTTGGAAAACACTTTAATCAAATAAAAAACACAATTTGAAAAAACGTTACTGTGCCTTTAAGAAATAAAAAGAGCACAATCATTTTCCTCTCAGCAGAATTCTTTATCACTTTTCTGCTAGAGAGTAAATAGTACAAACCGGTACCATTTAAAAATAACAAACTCTTGATTGAAGATATAAAACTACAAATCTAACAGCTTAGAGCCGGCAAAGAGAATGACTGGGGGGTGGAGCTAGAGGGGGAGTTATATGGACAGCTATGAAGTGTGCTCTCTTTGCCACTTCCTGTAGGGAATGAGAATATGTAAAGGATGAAGCCGTGGACTGGATACACCTTGCAAGAGAAATCCTATTTATGCAATATTCATACTTAATAAAGTATTAACTATGTATTTACTGTAAATATTTCACATTCCATTGCTCTGCACATAGCAGAATATGTTGTATGTATTTATAAATATATATTTCTATATATATATATATCTATACCTATATATAATATTATATATATATATATATATATGCATATGCATGAGTAAGGGTTATGTAGGCCCGAAATGTGTGTGTGGGTGTGTGTGTGTGTGTGTATATATATATATATATATATATATATATATATATATGGAAAAACATACAAAGCCGAGCACTCACGGTGATCCCATCATTACTGGGGTGCACAACAAATGTACAAAACCTTTTTTAGCAAAGAAGGCACTCTCCGGATTTGAATAAAGATTCTCTTTACTTGTGTCACGTTTCTGTGTTTTACCTCTGTTTGTTGGTCTGAGGACGGTGGTAAAACACTGAAACGTCAGACAAGTAAAGAGAATATTCATTCAAGAGAGTGCCTTCTTTGCTGAAAAGGTTTATATATATATATATATATATATATATATATATATATATATACATATATATATACATATATATATATATACTTCTCTCTGTGTGTATTTAGTCTCCCTATGGAAAAAAGGGGAAACCAGACGTGGACTCCTTGCTCAGTGTGCTTAGAGGAATACTGCTACACCTCACTGACGAGGCCCAATAAAAGCCAAAACGATCGTCTGGGGTTGCTGTGTTCCTTGTTCAGAGAGGAATTGCCTGATATTTCGGTGCTGGACTAACCGTAATAGGCGGGATCAGACTGATATACTACAGGAAAGTTCTTCTCTGTGAAAAGCATTACTGGGCTAAAAGAAGCTGCACCCTGGTGGTAAATCCCCATAGAACAGGCAAACAACGGTATTGAGCCAGTTGTTCGTTCCTGTGAGTGTGTTTCTCTCTCTGTGTGTGTGTATATATATATATATATATATATACATACATATACAGTGTATATATATATATATATATATATATATATATATATATATATATATATACAGGGAGTGCAGAATTATTAGGCAAATGAGTATTTTGACCACATCATCCTCTTTATGCATGTTGTCTTACTCCAAGCTGTATAGGCTCGAAAGCCTACTACCAATTAAGCATATTAGGTGATGTGCATCTCTGTAAAGAGAAGGGGTGTAGTCTGACATCAACACCCTATATCAGGTGTGCATAATTATTAGGCAACTTCCTTTCCTTTGGCAAAATGGGTCAAAAGAAGGACTTGACAGGCTCAGAAAAGTCAAAAATAGTGAGATATCTTGCAGAGGGATGCAGAACTCTTAAAATTGCAAAGCTTCTGAAGCGTGATCATCGAACAATCAAGCGTTTCATTCAAAATAGTCAACAGGGTCGCAAGAAGCGTGTGGAAAAACCAAGGCGCAAAATAACTGCCCATGAACTGAGAAAAGTCAAGCGTGCAGCTGCCAAGATGCCACTTGCCACCAGTTTGACCATATTTCAGAGCTGCAACATCACTGGAGTGCCCAAAAGCACAAGGTGTGCAAAACTCAGAGACATGGCCAAGGTAAGAAAGGCTGAAAGACGACCACCACTGAACAAGACACACAAGCTGAAACGTCAAGACTGGGCCAAGAAATATCTCAAGACTGATTTTTCTAAGGTTTTATGGACTGATGAAATGAGAGTAAGTCTTGATGGGCCAGATGGATGGGCCCGTGGCTGGATTGGTAAAGGGCAGAGAGCTCCAGTCCGACTCAGACGCCAGCAAGGTGGAGGTGGAGTACTGGTTTGGGCTGGTATCATCAAAGATGAGCTTGTGGGGCCTTTTCGGGTTGAGGATGGAGTCAAGCTCAACTCCCAGTCCTACTGCCAGTTTCTGGAAGACACCTTCTTCAAGCAGTGGTACAGGAAGAAGTCTGCATCCTTCAAGAAAAACATGATTTTCATGCAGGACAATACTCCATCACACGCGTCCAAGTACTCCACAGCGTGGCTGGCAAGAAAGGGTATAAAAGAAGAAAATCTAATGACATGGCCTCCTTGTTCACCTGATCTGAACCCCATTGAGAACCTGTGGTCCATCATCAAATGTGAGATTTACAAGGAGGGAAAACAGTACACCTCTCTGAACAGTGTCTGGGAGGCTCTGGTTGCTGCTGCACGCAATGTTGATGGTGAACAGATCAAAACACTGACAGAATCCATGGATGGCAGGCTTTTGAGTGTCCTTGCAAAGAAAGGTGGCTATATTGGTCACTGATTTGTTTTTGTTTTGTTTTTGAATGTCAGGAATGTATATTTGTGAATGTTGAGATGTTATATTGGTTTCACTGGTAAAAATAAATAATTGAAATGGGTATATATTTGTTTTTTGTTAAGTTGCCTAATAATTATGCACAGTAATAGTCACCTGCACACACAGATATCCCCCTAAAATAGCTATAACTAAAAACAAACTAAAAACTACTTCCAAAACTATTCAGCTTTGATATTAATGAGTTTTTTGGGTTCATTGAGAACATGGTTGTTCAATATTAAAATTAATCCTCAAAAATACAACTTGCCTAATAATTCTGCACTCCCTGTATATATACACATATACATACATATACAGTGTATATATATATATATAAATATATATATATATATATATATATATATATATATATATATATATATATATACAGGTGGCCCTCGTTTTACAACGGTTCAATTTACACCGTTTCAGAATAACAACCTTTTTTTCCAGTCATGTGACTGCTATTGAAAAGCATTGAGAAGCAGTGCATTTATTACAATAGCCAGTAGGTGGAGCTGTCCGCTTGTGTTGCAGCAAAGCAAAGCAAGCTGAAATTAATCAGTTTAACCAGACCTGAGCTATCGAGGAGATTTCAAAGGCACAAGATCTTCCTGTCTATAAATCAGTCCAGATTGGAATGTATAGAAATAACTTTTTGCAGATAAATGCAATTGAAGTCTGTGTTGTGTGATTATTTTATTAGGTTTATAATGCTGTTTAGCAAATGTTTTTGTTAATTTAACTTTGTTTAATTATATATTCTGTGTTGTATTATTATTTTATTAGGTTTATAATGCTGTTTAGCATTTAAAGTTCTCATTTCAATGCTTTAAAAATAAGGTATTAGGTGTTACTTATGACAATTTTGAGAGGGGCCTGGAACCAATCTCCCTCACTTCCCATTGACTTACATTACAAACTGGGTTTCAATTTACAACAGTTTCGATTTACAACCATTCCTTCTGGAACCTAACCCCGGCGTAAACTGAGGGCTACCTGTATATATATATATATATATATATATATATATATATATATATATACACATACACACACACACACAGTCTATAAAAATAGGTAAAGATATATATTGTACCAAAATACCATAAGATTTAAATAGAAATATGCATTTATGAATAAATAGAACATATTCTTCTATGTGAAGAACAATAGAATGTGAAATATTCATATTTTCACGTCAGGTTAGAGCACTTGAGAATATGCGGTCAGGTTAGCAGGTGAGTATGGTCTTAGGTTTTTCTTTTTTCCTTTTTTGTGCGCCATTGAGTTCTATGGGGGAACCCATTAACGCGGGTGCAATATTCTAAGTTTGGCTTTTTGTGCGCTAACACAAAACAGGTTAGCGCACAATTAAAACTTCTTAGTTTCAAATTGTAATCCGAGTGCTACTAGATGCGTGAAAAAAGCATACTTCTAACGGAGTAAGCGCGTGAGCGGGATCCTTAAATCTGGCCCTGTGTAATTAGAAGAGTTTTCTGTAGTTTGGCAATAAACATACTAGGTGAGTGTGAACATTTTTTTAAATACAGTAAAGGGATAGTAAAGTCAAAATTAAACATTCATGATTGAGACAGAGCTTGCAATTTTAAACAACTTTCTAATTTACTTTTTATTATCAAATTCACCTTCTCCCCTTGGTTCTTTGTTGAAGAGTAAAGATAGGTAGGCTAATAGAGCTCAGGAGTGTGCACGTGTCTAGCATTCTACAGCAGTAGTGTTTGCAACTATGTATAACATTGCTTTAAACATTGTTGCAAACACTGCTGTCAGAAGGCTAGTCACGTGCACTCTCCTGAGCTCACCTAAGGTTACTCGTTAACAAAGGATACCAAGTGAACAAAGTAAAATTGGTATCAGAAGTAAATTGGAAAGTTGCTTAAAATTGCATGTTCTATCTAAAAACTGGTATTGTTATGCAGCATCTTATCTCCCCTATGGAGGGCAATTAGGGACAGATATGTAGAGGTCTGCAGTGTAATTTTCAGAGCTAAATCACAGGAAAAAGAAGCAAAATACATAATGAGTTATTTCACTACATATATTACAATTTAAAAGTGTTTTACGCCCCTTTAACGAGCGGCAAAAAGGTACCGTAATGATATGCTCTCAAATAATTCAGGTTCTCTAAAGTTACTATAATATTTGTACAAATGTTAGGGCAGTAAATCCTATACATAAATAACATAGGGCTGGAGGGTTCTCTGCATATTTAGATAGCCCAGACTTACCTCATGTTTGATAGAGCGAGCCCCATAATGCACATTGTAGCCGTCTGCTAACACGTCCATCACCTCTCGATCCCACAGCAGAGTGATGTTGTGTCTCTGCTTGGCCTGTAAGGAGACACAGTGAGTAACAGTCATAACATGACAAACACGAGCATCTAACAAATGTGCAGCAATAAAGTTATCGGTAATTGGATTATTGCGCCAAAAAAATGTTACTAATGCCAATAGAAACAAAACTTCCTCCTCTGGTAAAGAGAATTAATTGACTTTCCCTATTTAGTTATTGACACACAACTTATTGGTTATGTATTTTCAAATCTGGTGCTTGTCAGACGAGCAGCTTGCGGGGTCACAAAACATAGTTACTCTGATCCCCATCAGCACAATGTGTATAAAAACATGCAATAATGCACTCATATTTACACACATATACATAACCAACACACATACATATATGCACACAAGCACATAAACACACATATACCTACAATTACATACACCAAAGATTAACATGTCCAAGACTGAGCTCCTTCTTATCCCCCCCCTCAAGCTCTATGCCGACTTCTGACTTCTCGATCCCTGTTGACGGCATCACTATTTTCCCATTGCCCCAAGTCCGCTGCTTTGGAGTTACACTTGACTCAAATCTATCCTTCGTCCCCCATATCCAATCGCTTTCTACATCCTGCGCAACCATCTACGCAATATTTCCAAGACTCAACCTTTCCTGTGCGCTAACACCACAAAGCAAATAATTCACTCCCTTGTTATTTCCCGACTTGACTACTGCAATAATCTACTTACTGATCTTCCTCTTTCCCGCCTCTCCCCCTTCAATCCATCCTAAATGCCTCTGCCAGGCTGATCCACATTTCCCGTCGCTCTGTATCTGCTGCACCTCTCTGCGGGTCCTTTCATTGGCTCCCCATTCACAGTAGAATTAAATTCAAAATTCTCACCCTTGCATGCAAAGCGCTCACCAACACTGCTCCCCTCTACCTATCCTCTCTAATCAACAAGTATACTCCAGCCCGCTCACTAAGATCCAACAATGACTCTGGGGACAGCACAGCTTCCAGTGAGTGCCAGTGAGCACCCAGGGCTGAGCATGTTGCAGGGCCATGGGATGTGTACCCGGTCCGGTCTGAGAGTGCAGTCCCCTTCTGTGTTTTGTATATGTCTGGGGGATTACATAACCCTGTGCACCCTTCACTTGTTCCCAGTTTGTTGGATTGAGAGCTTGCATTGTGTGGCTGTTTTAGGGTCCCAGGTTTTTGGAAGGGACCTTAAAGTGGTACCTGGGATTGTCCCATTTGGCCAAATGCGGTAACTAACTCTTCCATTTTTGCTTTTAATCTTAGCTGAGAGCTTGTAAGTGAGTGCTGGACTTTCACTGTGTATGTGTTTGCATATGTGTTTGTATGTACGTGTGATTATGTGTGTTGGGTATATATATATATATATATATATATATATATATATGGTGTATGTATGTGTGTTGGTTATGTATATAATTATTTTTTATTATTATACTTTATTTATGAAGCGCCATCATATTCCGCAGTGCTGTCCATGGATACAGTTTATTTAAAAAAAACAATATCACACTTTTAAGAGACAGGACAACATTTACAAACACATACAGGAGGAATTGAGGGCCCTATTCCTGTGGAATCTTACAATCTAGAAGGGTAGGAGGTTGAGAAACAGGAGGCGAGGACTGCAAGATTGAATGAGGAAAAAAATATTGTTAGGTAAGAGAAATATTATTAAATTGGGCGGTAGGGTTCTCTGAACAGAAAAGTCTTTAGAGAGCATTAAAAGGAAGAAAAATGAGGGCAAAGCCTGACAGCACGAGGGAGAGTGTTCCAGAGGGTAGGTGCTGCACGACAGAAGTCCTGCAGTCTAGCATGAGAAGATGTGATAGTCGCAGATGCAAGGAGACAGATGCACAAACACACGGACACATATGCATACAGACATAGATATATACACAATGTGTATATATCTGTATGTGTGTATGCATATGTGTTTATATATAAAAAAGATAATGCATGTAAGAACTTGCCTGATAAATTCATTTATTTCATAGTGGCAAGAGTCCATGAGCTAGTGAAGTATGGAATATACAATCCTACCAGGAGGGGTAAAGTTTCCCAAACCTCAAAATGCCTATAAATACACCTCTCACCTCACTCACACCTCAGTTTAACGTATAGCCAAGTAGTGAGGTGTAAAAAAAGGAGTAAAAAGCATGCAAAGAGAGGAACTGGAAAAAATAATGTGCTTTATACAAAAAATCATAACCCCCCAAAAATAGGGTCGGTCTTATGGACTCTTGCCACTATAAAATAAATTAATTTATCAGGTAAGTTCTTACATAAATTATGTTTTCTTTCATGTAAGTGGCAAGAGTCCATGAGCTAGTGACGTTTGGGATATAATACCCAAGATGTGGAAGTTCACGAGTCACTAGAGAGGGAGGGATAAAATAAAAAGAGCTATTAAATCCATATAAATATTTAAGTTTTTCTTAAAAATATAAAAATAACTCAAATCAAAGGCACTAGAATCAAACTAAGACAGCTGCTTGAAAAACTTTTCTACCAAAAACTGCTTCCGAAGAAGCAAATACATCAAAACGGTAGAATTTAGTAAATGTATGCAAAGAAGACCAAGTTGCTGCTTTGCAAATCTGATCAACTGAAGCTTCATTCTTAAAAGCCCACGAAGTAGAGACTGATCTAGTAGAATGAGCTGTAATTCTCTGAGGTGGGGCTTGACCCGACTCCAAATAAGCTTGATGAATCAAAAACTTAACCACAAAGCCAAGGAAACAGCAGAAGCCTTCTGACCGTTCCAAGAACCAGAAAATATAACAAATAGACTAGAAGTCTTCCTGAAATCTTTAGTAGCTTCAACATAATATTTCAAAGCTCTTACCACATCCAAAGAAAGTAAGGTTCTCTCCAAAGAATTCTTAGGATTAGGACACAAAGAAAGGACAACAATTTCTCTATTAATGTTGTTAGAATTCACAACCTTAGGTAAGAATTTAAATCAAGTCCGCAAAACCGCCTTATCCTGATGAAAAATCAGAAAAGGAGATTCACAAGAGAGCGGATAATTCAGAAACTCTTCTAGCAGAAAAGATGGCCAAAAGGAACAACACTTTCCAAGAAAGTAGTTTAATGTCCAAAGAATGCATAGGCTCAAACGGAGGAGCCGGTAAAGCCTTAAAAACTAAATTAAGACTCCAAGGAGGAGAGATTGATTTAATGACAGGCTTGATACGAACCAAAGCCTGCACAAAACAATAAATATCAGGAAGTTTAGCAATCTTTCTGTGAAATAAAACAAAGAGCAGAGATTTGTCCTTTCAAGGAACTTGCAGACAAACCTTTATCCAAACCATCCCGAAGAAACTGTAAAATTCTAGAAATTCTAAAAGAATGCCAAGAGAATTTATGAAAGAACACCATGAAATGTAAGTCTTCCAAACTCAATAATAAATCTTTCTAGAAACAGATTTATGAGCCTGCAGCATAGTATTAAACACTGAGTCAGAGAAACCTCTATGACTAAGCACTAAGCGTTCAATCTCCATACCTTCAAATTTAATGATTTAAGATCCTGATGGAAAAACGGACCTTGAGATAGAAGGTCTGGCCTTAGTGGAAGTGGCCAAGGTTGGCAACTGGACATCCGAACAAGATCTGCATACCAAAACCTGTGAGGTCATGCTGGAGCTACCAGCAGCACAAACGATTGCTCCATGATGATCTTGGACATCACTCTTGGAAGAAGAACTAGAGGCGGGAAAATATAAGCAGGTTGATAACACCAAAGAAGTGTCAATGCATCCACTGCTTCCGTCTGATGATCCCTGGACCTGAACCTGGGACATTTTTTGTTTAGATGAGATGCCATCAGATCTATTTCTGGAAGCCCCCACATCTGAACAATTTGAGAAAACACATCTGAGTGGAGAGACCATTCTCCTGGATGTAAAGTCTGATGACTGAGGTAATCCGGTTCCCAATTGTTTATACCTGGGATATGAACCGCAGAAATTAGACAGGAGCTGGATTCTGCCCAAACAAGTATCTGAGATACTTCTTTCATAGCTTGAGGACTGTGAGTCCCACCCTGATGATTGACATATGCCACAGTTGTGACATTGTCTGTCTGAAAACAAATGAACATTTCTCTCTTCAACAGAGGCCAAAATTGAAGAGCCTTGAGAATCGCAGGGAGTTCCAAAATATTGATTGGTAATCTCGCCTCTTGAGATTTCCAAACTCCTTGTGCTGTCAGAGATCCCCAAACAGCTCCCCAACCTGAAAGACTTGCATCTGTTGTGATCACAGTCCAGGTTGGACGGATGAAAGAGGCCCCTAAAATTATACGATGGTGATCTAACCACCAAGTCATAGAAAGTCGAACATTGGGATTTAAGGATATTAATTGTGATATCCTTGTATAATCCCTGCATCATTCATTCAGCATACAAAGCTGGAGAGGTCTCATATGAAAACGAGCGAAGGGGATCGTGTCCAATGCTGCAGTCATGAGACCTAAAACTTCCATGCACATAGCTACTGAAGGGAATGACTGAGACTGAAGGTTCCGACAGGCTGCAACCAATTTCAAACATCTCTTGTCTGTTAGAGACAAAGTCATGGACACTGAATCTATCTAAAAAGGTTACCCTTGTCTGAGGAATCAAATAACTTTTTGGTAAATTGATTCTCCAACCATGTCTTCAAAGAAACACTAGTTGATTTGTGTGAGATTCTGCAGAACGTAAAGACTGAGCGAGTACCAAGATATCGTCCAAATAAGGAAATACAGCAATACCCCGCTGATTACAGAGAGTAGGGCACCTAGAACCTTTGAAAATATTCTTGGAGCTGTCGCTAGGCCAAAAGGAAGAGCAACAAATTGGTAATGCTTGTCTAGAAAAGAGAATCTCAGGAACTGATAGTGATCTGGATGAATCGTAATATGAAGATATGCATCCTGTAAGACTATTGTAGACATATAATGCCCTTGCTGAACAAAAGGCAGAATAGTCCTTATAGTCACCATTTTGAAAGATGGTACTCTTACATATCGATTCAAAATCTTTAGATCCAAAACTGGTCTGAATGAATTTTCTTTCTTTTGGACAATGAATAGATTTGAATAAAACCCCAGACCCAGTTCCTGAAACGGAACTGGCATGATTACCCCTGATAACTCCAGGTCTGAAACACACTTCAGAAAAGCCTGAGCCTTTACTGGGTTTACCGGAATGCGTGAGAGAAATTTTTTCCCACAGGCGTTCTCACTCTGAATGCTATTCTGTACCCCTGAGAGACAATACTCTGAATCCAATGATTTTGGACCAAATTGATCCAAACATCTTAGAAAAATTTTAATCTGCCCCCTACCAGTTGAGCTGGAATGAGGGCCGCACCTTCATGCGGACTTGGGGGCTGGTTTTGATCTCTTAAATGGCTTGGATTTATTCCATTTTGAAGAAAGCTTCCAATTGGAAGCAGATTCCTTGGGGGAAGGATTAGGTTTCTGTTCCTTATTTTGTCGAAAGGAACAAAAATGGTTAAAAGCTTTAGATTTACCCTTAGGTTTTTTATCCTGAGGCAAAAAAACTCCCTTCCCCCCAATTGAAATTATTGACTCCAACTGAGAACCAAATAATTTATTACCTTGGAAAGAAAGAGATAGCAATCTGGACTTAGAAGTCATGTCAGCATTCCAAGATTTGAGCCACAAAGGTCTTCTAGCTAAAGACATATATTTTACATCAACTTTAATAATATCAAAAATGGCATCACAAATGAAATTATTAGCATGTTGAATCAACTTAACAATGCTAGACAAATCATGATCTGATACTTGTTGCGCTAAAGTATCCAACAAAAAAGTTGAAGCAGCTGCAACATCAGCCAAAGACATTGCAGGCCTAAGAAGAGGACCTGAATATAAATAAGCTTTCCTTAGATAAGATTCAAGTTTCCTATCTAAAGGATCTTTAAAAGAAGTACTATCTTCCGTAGGAATAGTAGTACATTTAGCAAGAGTAGAGATAGCCCCATCAACTTTGGGGATCTTTTCCCAAAACTCCAATCTAACTTCTGGCAAAGGATACAACTTTTTAAACCTTGAAGAGGGAATAAAAGAAGTACCAGGCTTATTCCATTCCTTAGAAATCATATCAGAAATAGCATCCGGAACTGGAAAAACTCTGGAATAACCACAGGAGATTTATAAACAGAATTTAAACGTTTACTAGTTTTAATATCAAGAGGACTAGTTTCCTCCATATCCAATGTAATCAACACTTCTTTTAACAAAGAACGAATATACTCTAATTTAAATAAATAAGAGGATTTATCAGTGTCAATATCTGAGGCAGGATCTTCTGAATCAGATAGATCCTCATCAGAGAAGGATAATTCAGTATGTTTTCGGTCATTTGAAAATTCATCATCTTTATGAGAAGTTTTAAAAGACCTTTAACATTTATTAGAAGGCGGAATGGCAGACAAAGCCTTCTGTATAGAATCAGAAATAAATTCTTTTAAATTTCTTATAAATTTACAGGTATATCTTGTGCATTAGATGTTGAGGGAACAGCAACAGGTAATGAACTACTACTGATGGATAAATGTGCTGCATGTAAAAGTTTATCATGACAACTATTACAAACCACAGCTGGAGGTATAATCTCCACAAGTTTACAACAAATGCACTTAGCTTTGGTAGAACTGTTATCAGGCAGCAGGGATCCAACAGTGAATTCTGAGACAGGATCAGATTGAGACATCTTGCAAATGTAAGAGAAAAAAACAACATATAAAGCAAAATTATCAATTTCCTTATATGGCAGTTTCAGGAATGGGAAAAAAAAGGCAAGAGGCAAATAGGAATGGAGTCTAAAACAATGAAAATATTTGGCACCAAGTATGACACACAACAAACAGAAAAATATTTTTTAGTGCCAAAAACGTCCGGAAATGACACACTTGCTTCATAGATGATGCAACCTTGTGAAAGGACCCGGCGTCAAGTAAGATGCCGGAAATAACGAATTTGCGTCAACGAACGTAACTTCGCGCCAAAAGTGACGCAATAAACTTTAGCGTTTTGCACCCTTGCGAGCCTAATTCTGCCCGCAAATTTGAAAAATGACAGTCAATTGAAAAAAGACTACACTCCAGGTAAGAAATACATTTCTAAAAAATGCATTTCTCAGATATGAAACTGACAGTCTGCAAAAGAAAATATACTGAAACCTGAATCATGGCAAATATAAGTACAATACATATATTTAAAACTTTATATAAATACATAAAGTGCCAAACCATATCTGAGAGTGTCTTAAGTAATGAAAACATACTTACCTGAAGACACCCATCCACATATAGCAGATAGCCAAACCAGTACTGAAACGGTTATCAGTAGAGGTAATGGAATATGAGAATATATTGTCGATCTGAAAAGGGAGGTAGGAGATGAATCTCTACGACCGATAACAGAGAACCTATGAAATAGATCCCCGTGACGAAAACCATTGCATTCAATAGGTGATACTCCCTTCACATCCCTCTGACATTCACTGTACTCAGAGGAAACGGGCTTCAAAAATGCTGAGAAGCGCATATGAGCTTAGAAATCTTAGCACAAACTTACTTCACCACCTCCATAGGAGGCAAAGTTTGTAAAACTGAATTGTAGGTGTGGTGAGGGGTGTATTTATAGGCATTTTGAGGTTTGGGAAACTTTGCCCCTCCTGGTAGGATTGTATATCCCATACGTCACTAGCTCATGGACTCTTGCCAATTACATGAAATAAATTGAATTCTCTATCTGAATCATGAAAGAAAATTTTTGAGTTTAATGTCCCTTTAACAGTTTTTTTTTTTTTTTTTTTTTTTTTTTTTTTAACAATTATCCAAATAAAGTATAGTCCTAGAAAACTCTTATTATATGCAAAACAGTAAGTCAAGTAATGAACTCAAACAGCAGCTCTAGGCTAGCATCAAATTGGAAAGAGGCTACACAATAATTTTACAGAAAATAACGAAAAAAAAACAGAAATCAACAAAAATTTAATTTTCGGCCTAAACGTTTCTGCGGATGAAATTTTGGTGCATTCCTAACACATATACATATAGATATACATAAACACATATACATACATTTATAATATATACACATATATGCATACAGATATATATATATACACACAATGACATGGTGTATTACAAGAGCAGCCACAAGAATTAACTGAGCGCCATGATTTGCAGTAATTAAGACTGCCCTGCTAATTTGAGGGGAGGTTACAGACAGCCGTCTGCCTGTGACTCTACAGGTCAGCTGTCGCTTACTGAGTGTATCCTATATACTGCCTAATACAACAGCTCATTCTCTGATAATGAGCCCGGCCCTGATGGTGCCCTTGGGGTGAGTAAAGACAACTAATTGCTGTGGTCTCCTCTGGTAACGGATTCACTGTCGGGTACTATGAATGGCTCGCCCACCCAAAATGTCAGCATAATAATTAGCCAGGGCATTATGAGACTAGTGAGCCTGTCCTGTATGTCCTACAGTGTAATGACTGCAAGTCCGACTCACACAAACTCTCACCAGGGGTCTTATCTACATTGTAATAACCAGAATACAACATCACAAGCGAAAGTTCCTTTACATAAAAATATCATGTTTACTTCACCATCATGAAAACACACTGAATTATCAACAGTGACTCATCTTAAATGTGAGATTTGTCTTTTACATTTTTTTAGCTTTTAAAAGTCATTTTAAAATTTCTTGATAATAGTAATTATTTGCAACTCCAGAAAACAAACCGTAAGACAATACTAGGATCTATGCTGGGTCGTGCTAGGATTTTTGACAACACAGGTAAAGACACATATAATAATACAACAAAATGTTCTAATGATATGTTAAGCAGCCATAGATAACTATTTTATCATACAGAAAATAGATTTCATATATCACATCAAGCTCTTGACTGTTAATCTGATTTAAACTATAATAGTTATAATGGTTAATTTCTGCATGACATAACTTACAAAAGTGGTGGCTCTGCACAATATAGCAAATTAGTGGTGGCTCTGCACTATGAAACAACCAGTGGTGACAATATATAAACACATGAACCTGGAGACAGCATGACTTCTTTTCAACCTTTAAGGCTGTGACACACTGCAAGCGATGCGGATCCAGGCAAAGCATCTGCTTCGCACCGTGTCGCATCGCTTCTTAAAGTGAGTGCAAAGTTTCATCAAGTAGTGCCCGGTTTTTAGAAATACTATTAAAAACAGGGGCACTTTCATTGATGAAACTTTACATTGCACCATATTTGTAGAAATACTTACCTCTTCGTCTTGAAAGCCGCTCCAGCGCTTCGCCAACCCGTCGCAAGCCTCTTCCTACATCAGCAATGACGATTCCGGCATCCTCTAATCACGGCTTCCCCCCGGGGCAAGCATTGCCTAAAGCAACGCCGTGATTGGAGGAAGGCCGGAATCGTCATTTCTGACGTAGGAAGAGGCTTGGGACGGGCGGGGGAAGCAACATCATCAGCAATCCGGCTTTCAAGACGAAGAGGTAAGTATTTCTACAAATATGGTGCAATGTAAAGTTTCATCAATGAAAGTGCCCCTGTTTTTAATAGTATTTCTAAAAACCGGGCACTACTTGATGAAACTTTATACATTCACTTTAAATACAAATATTTCATCTCTGAGCGCTCAGCTATGCGACCTGACGCAGCAGAGTGCTCAGAGTTGAAAAGGCAGGACACACTGAGCGCACACAGCCGCATCTACATGCTGCGCGCCGCTCCGCTTGCAGTGTGTCACAGCCTTTACACCTAGACTGATACTAGCATGTCTAACAGGAAAATGTATCAAACTGCAGGCGGACAAGTTCTCAAGTACAGAACCTGTCCACCCACAATAATCACTTGGCAAAAGATTGCAGAAGCGCTCTGTTGTTCAGTCCGACCCCTGATCTTGGACAACCAATTGCATGAGAGCAGGGCCTGCCAATTACCCAAAACAAGTGAGTTAAAGGCGTTTTCCCTCCATCCTAGTCTGGATAAGAGGAAGAGATTGTGTCTTACATTTGTGAATGCAGACTCACTCTTGCAAACCTGAACTGCAGGTTTTTAGAGGCTGTGAATGTATCTTGATAACTTTTTCAAGCCCTACAATAGAGCACATTATTTTGCAGTACTGGCAGGTTTTGGCTAAGCGACCAGTACAACACATACTTGTGTCACTGTATAGTGATGATAATGAACATTTATACACGTATTAACACAATACACTGCACTATTTGTTAATGCAAGGAATCTCTACACTAAAAACATGCTGCAGAGTACCTATACACTGATAACATATATGCTGGGTGCCTATACACTGATAACATATATGCTGGGTGCATATACACTGATAACATATATGCTGGGTGCCTATACACTGATAACATATATGCTGGGTGCCTATACACTGATAACATATATGCTGGGTGCCTATACACTGATAACATATATGCTGGGTGCCTATACACTGATAACATATATGCTGGGTGCCTATACACTGATAACATATATGCTGGGTGCCTATACACTGATAACATATATGCTGGGTGCCTATACACTGATAACATATATGCTGGGTGCCTATACACTGATAACATATATGCTGGGTGCCTATACACTGATAAAATATATGCTGGGTGCCTATACACTTACATTGAGCACTTAACATAATGATGCTGATCATTTATACACTGAAAATAAACACATTACGCTGCATAATTTTGCAAAGTATCTATACACTGAAAAGGGACGTTATGCTGAAATTAGGGTCATCTATACAGTTTAACATAAAGGTATGCACGTAGAGAAGACAGGTGAAAGATTCATGGTATTGCACAATGACGACTTTAAATAATATATATATATATATATATATATATATATATATATATACACTAGTCGATAAGCCAGCCCATTGGGCAGTCTAATTATTTTATAAGCTACAGATGTAGAAACAACCTATTTTGTAACTCTTCTTTTATATAAATATTTAAGCTAGGTGTAGCAATACTATAATTTTAATTGACTACGGTCATAAATATATATATATATATAAAAAAATAATTAATAACCCCGAATCCGACAACCCCCCACATTGCAATAAACCTAATTACCCTATTAACCCCTAAACCCCCACATCGCAATAAACATAATTACCCTATTGACCCCTAAATCGCAAAACCCCTACATCGCAATAAACCTAATTACCCTATTAACCCCTAAACCGAAAACCCCACATCGCAATAAACATTAACCCCTAAACCGCAAAACCCCCAGATCGCAATAAACCTAATTACCTTATTAACCCTTTAAACCGCCAAAACCCACAACACAAATAACTATTTAAAATATAGCTGCAAGCAACAATAGAGGTGGCCACACGCATCGCCTTTGCAATGGCATACAAGCTGCTAAGTCCCAATATATAGCTATACAGCAAATTTCACAGCTTTAACATAAGCGGTTGCAAAGAAATCACATTTCCAAAATTTTTGTGTAAACCAATATGGCTGCCATAGCTTGTGACCAATTCTTTCAACATGAACAAATGTGACTCCATGTCACAATATAAGGTTATACAGCTAGTTTCACAGTTCTAACATAAGCAGTTGCAGAGAAAATAGATTTTCGAAATTTTCGCATAAAACAAAATGGCTGCCAGATCATATGATATGCAGCCTCCATATTATGCACAATAATTCTCACCATAGATGTCAATAAACATGGCAAAAATAAAGCATTTTTGTAAAACGGTTTTTGTTTTAATATTAATTTAAAATTATCGTTAAGCGTTTTTGAACAATTCACAATGGCTGCCCAACCACATGACCTATCAACTTCTCTTGAACAAATCTGAATGTTAGTCATAAGATAACTCTGTAAACAAAATTTCAAGTCTGTGCCATAAGCGGTTTCGGAGAAGATTTTTGTAGTTTTTAAAAACAGTGCATACGACAAACAAACAAAAACAGAATTTATGTTTACCTGATAAATTTCTTTCTCCAACGGTGTGTCCGGTCCACGGCGTCATCCTTACTTGTGGGATATTCTCTTCCCCAACAGGAAATGGCAAAGAGCCCAGCAAAGCTGGTCACATGATCCCTCCTAGGCTCCGCCTACCCCAGTCATTCGACCGACGTTAAGGAGGAATATTTGCATAGGAGAAACCATATGGTACCGTGGTGACTGTAGTTAAAGAAAATAAAATATCAGACCTGATTAAAAAAACCAGGGCGGGCCGTGGACCGGACACACCGTTGGAGAAAGAAATTTATCAGGTAAACATAAATTCTGTTTTCTCCAACATAGGTGTGTCCGGTCCACGGCGTCATCCTTACTTGTGGGAACCAATACCAAAGCTTTAGGACACGGATGAAGGGAGGGAGCAAATCAGGTCACCTAAATGGAAGGCACCACGGCTTGCAAAACCTTTCTCCCAAAAATAGCCTCAGAAGAAGCAAAAGTATCAAACTTGTAAAATTTGGTAAAAGTGTGCAGTGAAGACCAAGTCGCTGCCCTACATATCTGATCAACAGAAGCCTCGTTCTTGAAGGCCCATGTGGAAGCCACAGCCCTAGTGGAATGAGCTGTGATTCTTTCGGGAGGCTGCCGTCCGGCAGTCTCGTAAGCCAATCTGATGATGCTTTTAATCCAAAAAGAGAGAGAGGTAGAAGTTGCTTTTTGACCTCTCCTTTTACCTGAATAAACAACAAACAAGGAAGATGTTTGTCTAAAATCCTTTGTAGCATCTAAATAGAATTTTAGAGCGCGAACAACATCCAAATTGTGCAACAAACGTTCCTTCTTTGAAACTGGTTTTGGACACAAAGAAGGTACGATAATCTCCTGGTTAATGTTTTTGTTAGAAACAACTTTTGGAAGAAAACCAGGTTTAGTACGTAAAACCACCTTATCTGCATGGAACACCAGATAAGGAGGAGAACACTGCAGAGCAGATAATTCTGAGACTCTTCTAGCAGAAGAAATCGCAACTAAAAACAAAACTTTCCAAGATAATAACTTAATATCAACGGAATGTAAGGGTTCAAACGGAACCCCCTGAAGAACTGAAAGAACTAAATTGAGACTCCAAGGAGGAGTCAAAGGTTTGTAAACAGGCTTGATTCTAACCAGAGCCTGAACAAAGGCTTGAACATCTGGCACAGCTGCCAGCTTTTTGTGAAGTAATACCGACAAGGCAGAAATCTGTCCCTTCAGGGAACTTGCAGATAATCCTTTTTCCAATCCTTCTTGAAGGAAGGATAGAATCCTAGGAATCTTAACCTTGTCCCAAGGGAATCCTTTAGATTCACACCAACAGATATATTTTTTCCAAATTTTGTGGTAAATCTTTCTAGTCACAGGCTTTCTGGCCTGAACAAGAGTATCGATCACAGAATCTGAGAATCCTCGCTTCGATAAAATCAAGCGTTCAATCTCCAAGCAGTCAGCTGGAGTGAAACCAGATTCGGATGTTCGAACGGACCCTGAACAAGAAGGTCTCGTCTCAAAGGTAGCTTCCAAGGTGGAGCCGATGACATATTCACCAGATCTGCATACCAAGTCCTGCGTGGCCACGCAGGAGCTATCAAGATCACCGACGCCCTCTCCTGCTTGATCCTGGCTATCAGCCTGGGGATGAGAGGAAATGGCGGGAACACATAAGCTAGTTTGAAGGTCCAAGGTGCTACTAGTGCATCCACTAGAGCCGCCTTGGGATCCCTGGATCTGGCCCCGTAGCAAGGAACTTTGAAGTTCTGACGAGAGGCCATCAGATCCATGTCTGGAATGCCCCACAGGTGAGTGACTTGGGCAAAGATTTCCGGATGGAGTTCCCACTCCCCCGGATGCAATGTCTGACGACTCAGAAAATCCGCTTCCCAATTTTCCACTCCTGGGATGTGGATAGCAGACAGGTGGCAGGAGTGAGACTCCGCCCAAAGAATAATTTTGGTTACTTCTTCCATCGCTAGGGAACTCCTTGTTCCCCCCTGATGGTTGATGTACGCAACAGTCGTCATGTTGTCTGATTGAAACCGTATGAACCTGGTCCTCGCAAGCTGGGGCCAGGCCTGGAGCGCATTGAATATCGCTCTCAGTTCCAGAATATTTATCGGTAGAAGAGATTCTTCCCGAGACCAAAGACCCTGAGCTTTCAGGGATCCCCAGACCGCGCCCCAGCCTATCAGACTGGCGTCGGTCGTGACAATGACCCACTCTGGTCTGTGGAACATCATCCCTTGAGACAGATTGTCCAGGGACAGCCACCAACGGAGTGAGTCTCTGGTCCTCTGATTTACTTGTATCTTCGGAGACAAGTCTGTATAGTCCCCATTCCACTGACTGAGCATGCACAGTTGTAATGGTCTTAGATGAATGCGCGCAAAAGGAACTATGTCCATCGCCGCCACCATCAACCCGATCACTTCCATGCACTGAGCTATGGAAGGAAGAGGAACGGAATGAAGTATCCGACAAGAGTCCAGAAGCTTTGTTTTTCTGGCCTCTGTTAGAAAGATCCTCATTTCTAAGGAGTCTATAATTGTTCCCAAGAAGGGAACCCTTGTTGACGGGGATAGAGAACTCTTTTCCACGTTCACTTTCCAGCCGTGAGATCTGAGAAAGGCCAGGACAATGTCCGTGTGAGCCTTTGCTTGAGGAAGGGACGACGCTTGAATCAGAATGTCGTCCAGGTAAGGTACTACTGCAATGCCCCTTGGTCTTAGCACCGCTAGAAGGGACCCTAGTACCTTTGTGAAAATCCTTGGAGCAGTGGCTAATCCGAAAGGAAGCGCCACGAACTGGTAATGTTTGTCCAGGAATGCAAACCTTAGGAACCGATGATGTTCCTTGTGGATAGGAATATGTAGATACGCATCCTTTAAATCCACCGTGGTCATAAATTGACCTTCCTGGATGGAAGGAAGGATAGTTCGAATGGTTTCCATCTTGAACGATGGGACCTTGAGAAATTTGTTTAAGATCTTGAGATCTAGGATTGGTCTGAACGTTCCCTCTTTTTTGGGAACTATGAACAGATTGGAGTAGAACCCCATCCCTTGTTCTCTTAATGGAACAGGATGAATCACTCCCATTTTTAACAGGTCTTCTACACAATGTAAGAACGCCTGTCTTTTTATGTGGTCTGAAGACAACTGCGACTTGTGGAACCTCCCCCTTGGGGGAAGTCCCTTGAATTCCAGAAGATAACCCTGGGAGACTATTTCTAGCGCCCAAGGATCCAGAACATCTCTTGCCCAAGCCTGAGCGAAGAGAGAGAGTCTGCCCCCCACCAGATCCGGTCCCGGATCGGGGGCCAATATTTCATGCTGTCTTGGTAACAGTGGCAGGTTTCTTGGCCTGCTTTCCCTTGTTCCAGCCTTGCATTGGTCTCCAAGCTGGCTTGGCCTGAGAAGTATTACCCTCTTGCTTAGAGGACGTAACACCTTGGGCTGGTCCGTTTTTACGAAAGGGACGAAAATTAGGTCTATTTTTTGCCTTGAAGGGCCGATCCTGAGGAAGGGCGTGGCCCTTACCCCCAGTGATATCAGAGATAATCTCTTTCAAGTCAGGACCAAACAGCGTTTTCCCCTTGAAAGGAATGTTTAGTAGCTTGTTCTTGGAAGACGCATCAGCCGACCAAGATTTCAACCAAAGCGCTCTGCGCGCCACAATAGCAAACCCAGAGTTCTTAGCCGCTAACTTAGCCAATTGCAAAGAGGCGTCTAGAGTGAAAGAATTAGCCAATTTGAGAGCATTGATTCTGTCCATAATCTCCTCATAAGGAGGAGAGTCACTATCGAGCACCTTAAGCAGTTCATCAAACCAGAAATATGCGGCTGTAGTGACAGGGACAATGCATGAAATGGGTTGTAGAAGGTAACCCTGCTGAACAAACATCTTTTTAAGCAAACCTTCTAATTTTTTATCCATAGGATCTTTGAAAGCACAACTATCCTCTATGGGAATAGTGGTGCGTTTGTTTAAAGTAGAAACCGCTCCCTCGACCTTGGGGACTGACTGCCATAAGTCCTTTCTGGGGTCGACCATAGGAAACAATTTTTTAAATATGGGGGGAGGGACGAAAGGAATACCGGGCCTTTCCCATTCTTTATTAACAATGTCCGCCACCCGCTTGGGTATAGGAAAAGCTTCTGGGAGCCCCGGCACCTCTAGGAACTTGTCCATTTTACATAGTTTCTCTGGGATGACTAAATTTTCACAATCATCCAGAGTGGATAATACCTCCTTAAGCAAAATGCGGAGATGTTCCAATTTAAATTTAAATGTAATCACATCAGATTCAGCCTGCTGAGAAATGTTCCCTAAATCAGTAATTTCTCCCTCAGACAAAACCTCCCTGGCCCCCTCAGATTGGGTTAGGGGCCCTTCAGAGATATTAATATCAGCGTCGTCATGCTCTTCAGTAACTAAAACAGAGCAGCCACGCTTACGCTGACAAGGGTTCATTTTGGCTAAAATGTTTTTGACAGAATTATCCATTACAGCCGTTAATTGTTGCATAGTAAGGAGAATTGGCGCGCTAGATGTACTAGGGGCCTCCTGAGTGGGCAAGACTCGTGTAGACGAAGGAGGGAATGATGCAGTACCATGCTTACTCCCCTCACTTGAGGAATCATTTTGGGCATCATTGTCATTATCACATAAATCACATTTATTTAAATGAATAGGAATTCTGGCTTCCCCACATTCAGAACACAGTCTATCTGGTAGTTCAGACATGTTAAACAGGCATAAACTTGATCAGAAAGTACAAAAAACGTTTTAAAATAAAACCGTTACTGTCACTTTAAATTTTAAACTGAACACACTTTATTACTGCAATTGCGAAAAAACATGAAGGAATTGTTCAAAATTCACCAAATTTTCACTACAGCGTCTTAAAGCCTTGAAAATATTGCACACCAATTTTGGAAGCTTTAACCCTTAAAATAACGGAACCGGAGCCGTTTTAAGCTTTAAACCCCTTTACAGTCCCTGGTATCTGCTTTGCTGAGACCCAACCAAACCCAAAGGGGAATACGATACCAAATGACGCCTTCAGAAGTCTTTTATAAGTATCAGAGCTCCTCTCACATGCGACTGCATGCCATGCCTCTCAAAAACAAGTGCGCAACACCGGCGCGAAAATGAGACTCTGCCTATGCTTTGGGAAAGCCCCTAAAGAATAAGGTGTCTAAAACAGTGCCTGCCGATATTATTAAATCAAAATACCCAGAATAAATGATTCCTCAAGGCTAAATAAGTGTTAATATCAATCGATTTAGCCCAAAAAAAGTCTACAGTTTAAATAAGCCCTAGTGAAGCCCTTATTTACAATCGTAATAAACATGGCTTACCGGATCCCATAGGGAAAATGACAGCTTCCAGCATTACATCGTCTTGTTAGAATGTGTCATACCTCAAGCAGCAAGAGACTGCAAACTGTTCCCCCAACTGAAGTTAATTGCTCTCAACAGTCCTGTGTGGAACAGCCATGGATTTTAGTTACGGTTGCTAAAATCATTTTCCTCATACAAACAGAATTCTTCATCTCTTTTCTGTTTCTGAGTAAATAGTACGTACCAGCACTATTTGAAAATAACAAACTCTTGATTGAATAATGAAAAACTACAGTTAAACACTAAAAAACTCTAAGCCATCTCCGTGGAGATGTTGCCTGTACAACGGCAAAGAGAATGACTGGGGTAGGCGGAGCCTAGGAGGGATCATGTGACCAGCTTTGCTGGGCTCTTTGCCATTTCCTGTTGGGGAAGAGAATATCCCACAAGTAAGGATGACGCCGTGGACCGGACACACCTATGTTGGAGAAATGGTCATCAAGCTATGCGTTGTATGGCTTTCAAATTGCACATACTAATGCTCACTATAGACCTCTACAATTTGCAGAAGTTTTATGAAAATTTTCAAACGTTTTATTTCACGAAGGCGACTGTGCAGTGCAAATTTTTACTGCAATATTGCCTTTAGGGGTCATGACTATGTGTACTCATGTGTCTGCTACACTGTAATATAGTTAAATAGTGTAAACATAATGCATAAAGTGAAAATTTATGTAATTAAACAGCGATAAAAAGGCGAATGGCTCATAGCAGCCATGTTGATTATGGGAAATTCGCAGTTTGAACAAACTTGGTAGAGGACCTTGCAAGGAGCACATGTGCAAAATTGCACTTCATTGCACTTAGCCATTGCAGAGAAGAAGATGTTTAAAGATTTTTGCACATTTCAAAATGGCAGCTAGATCATGTGACTAAATCACTTCTCTTGAACAAACTTTATTCTAGGTCAGTACAGCAGTACACACAGCAAGTTCACAGCTGTAACATAAGCGGTTCTGGAGAAGAAGATTTTCAAGTGGTTGTCGACATTTGTTGCAAAAAGCAATATGGCTGCTAGATCACATGACTTATAAGATTTATGTTGCACAGGATAATGCACAGCACAGATCTCTAGCATTGTGCCAAGTTTCATGAGTTTTTGAGTTGCACAGCCGGACAGATAGCTTAGCATGCTAAGGCACTGTGGCTGAGCTCTGTAGCAACCCCAGGGTTGCAGGTTCGATCCCATGGCGAGGTCCACTCAGCCTTTCATCCTTCTGAGGTAGATAAAATGAGCAGTGCCTTGAGACCCTTACGGGTGATTAGCTGCGCTTTACAAGTACCCCAATAGGATAGATAGTTATGCTGTTGTTTTTATAAGCACTTGAATAAGTGGCGGAATAATAAAAAAAATAATAATAATAATCCTGACAACAATAGGTTGTCCTGCAACTTCGTTGCATGGCCACCTAATAACTAAGCACCCTAACCTAACACCCCCTTAAATCATCCCAAATTACCTAAACTAATAAATTCTAAAGTTACAAAAAAAAAAATAAAAAAAAAATAAGTTTACAAAAAATAAAAAAGGCTAACATTACAGAAAATAAAAAAAATCAAAATTACCACATTTAAATTTTTTTAACCTAATCCCTAGGAAAATAAAAAGCCCAAGAAAATAAAACTCCCCCTAATCTAAGAATGAACTACCAGTAGCCCTTAAAAGCTAGGACTAGTCTCCCTATCACCTACGCACAAGCAGAGGACACAAGGAAGAGATCCTGGGACGAAAGGCAAAGAATGACTGGGGGATGAGGGGAGTGGGAGGAGTATTTAAGCCTTTGGCTGGGGTGTCTTTGCCTCCTCCTGGTGGCCAGGTTCTTATTTCCCAAAAGTAATGAATGCAGCTGTGGACTCTTTCCATTTAAGAAGAAAAAGCAGCTCTCTCTCAGTAGTGCATTGCAGTTTCTTAGACTACCCAGGTATGCTTTTCAACAAAGGATACCAAGACAACTAAGTAAATATGATAACAGAAATACATTTTAAAAAAAAGGTCTTTTAAAATTGCAGGCTCTATTTAGATCACAAAAGTTTAATTTTGATTTCCATGTACCTTTAAATAAAAATGTCCTAGCAAAAATATTTCTGCTTTTTATAGACCGGATCACGCATTCCGGAAGTGTGTAAACCCTTGCTCAAGCTGTGTATAAAGGGCTAGATTTATCAAAGTTGAGGCATACAGGGGCAAGTATACGTGCCCCTGTACGCCTCAGCTTGCCTGTGGCGGGGCGAAATTACCCGCAGGTAATCAACATTGCACACGAGCGCAATTTTGCGCTCGCATGAAATCCCGCCCCCTGCCCGCGCAAGCCAATCACGCGTGGGCAGGAGCTGTCAATCTCCTCAGTCGGCGAGCAAGTTTTTGTGAGAACTTGCAGCCGTAGGGCTTTGGTAAATAGAGCCCATAGTATTCAGTAATAGGGGGAAAAAAATTAGGAAAAAAGCAACACTAGTATTTAGCTATACACAGAGCTGGATTGGCCTACTGAGGTACTGGGAGATTTCCAGATGGGCCGCTGCAGGGCTGCATCAGCTGAGGGTGGATGTGAGTGGAGCCAGGTACTATATATATATATATATATATACACACACACACATATATACACATATACACACGTATATATATATATATAATTTTAAAAGTATATTCTTGCATGCCCTTTTATGGTCTTGTCTAATTTTTTTCTTTTAATTTATTTAAAAAAACAAAAAACAATGTCAGAAGAAAAGAAAATTATCAGGTAAGCAAAATTTAATTTTTTCTTCTTAAACGGGGAGAGTCCACAGCTGCATTCATTACGTTTGGGAAAACAATACCCAAGCTATAGAGGACACTGAATGCAAAAAAAGGGTGGGTAGGCAAGGCGGCCCATTCGGAGGGCACCACAGCCTGAAATTAAACCCAACACCTGACAAAAAACAACTGCTTTACCAGAAACAGAAGGATAAAAACTGAAAAGACCAGGTAACTGCCTATCAGTTAAAACCAGCAAGGCCCTAGAGAGAGACCACTCAGAACCAGTAGATTACACCAAGCACAAAGCCTCCGAGGAGACAAGTCCCGCAGGCTCCAAGCCCATACTTAAACTTACCCCCGACCCGAGGGAAGGAGACCTCCACATACCCCCTGAAGGGAAGAGCAAGAAGAAGAAGAACTCAACAGAGATCCAAAGACCAACAAGCTAGGGTAAAAGGCACCCTTGCCAAACTAAAGGCGCAACAAGCAAGGTTGCATCAGGACAAAAAACGCAGGGAGGGCGAACTCCAACCACCAAACAAAGAGAAGGGGGGGGGGGAAATTAAATTTATGCTTACCTGATAAATTTGTTTCTTTCTTGACACGGAGTCCATGGATCATCATAATTACTATTGGGAATATCTCTCCTGGCCTGCAGGAGGAGGCAAAGAGCACCACAGCCAAAGCTGTTAAATACCACTCCCCTTACCCACAACCCCCAGTCATTCGACCAAAGGGAAAGGAGAAAAGGAAAGTAATATATGGTGCAGAGGTGCCTGAGGTTTATGAAAAAATAAACTGTCTGAAAATACAGGGCGAGGCCATGGACTCACTGTTTCAAGAAAGAAACACATTTATAAGGTAAGCATAAATTTGATTTTCTTTCTAATGACATGGTGAGTCCACGGATCATCATAATTACTATTGGGAATCAATACCCAAGCTAGAGGACATGGATGATAAGGGAGGGACAAGACAGTTAGCCTAAACAGAAGGCACCACTGCTTGAAGAACCTTTCTCCCAAAACAGCCTCAGCCAAAGCAAAAGTATGTAAAGATGACCAAGTGGCAGCCTTGCAAATCTGATCTACAGAAGCACCATTTTTGAAAGCCCAAGTAGAAGAAACAGCCCTTGTGGAATGAGCCGTGATTCTCTCAGGAGGCTGCTGACCAGGAGACTCATATGCCAAGCGAATAACACTCCTCAACCAACATGAAAGAGAAGTAGCCGTAGCTTTCTGACCCTTACGTTTCCCAGAAAAAACAACAAATAAGCAAGACGACTGTCGAAAAACCTTAGTCGCCTCCAAATAATATTTCAATGCACTACATCCAGATTGTGCAACAAACTTTCCTTATAAGAAGAAGGATTAGGACACAAAGAAGGAACCACATTTTCCTGATGAATATTCTTATCCAAAACAACCTTGGGAAGAAAACCTAGAGCAGTACGAAGTACTATCTTATCAGAATGAAAAATAAGGAAAGGAGACTCACATTGCAACGCAGAGAGCTCCGAAACCCTTTGAGCAGAAGAGATAGCAACCAAAAACAAAACCTTCCAGGTTAACAACTTAATATCCAAAGAATGCATAGGCTCAAACGGAGCCTGTTGAAGGACTCTGAGAACTAAATTAAGACTCCAAGGAGGAGTCGCAAACTTAAACATAGGCCGAATTCTGACCAAGTCCTGACAAAAAGACTGAACATCTGGCACATCCGCCAGTCGTTTATGTAGCAAAATAGATAAAGCAGAAATTTGACCCTTCTGGGTACTAGCAGACAAACCTTTCTCCAGACCCTCCTGGAGAAAAGACAAAATCCTAGGAATCCTAACTGTACTCCAAGAGTAGAACTTGGATTCACACCAATACAGATATTTACGCCATATCTTGTAATAAATCTTTCTAGTCACAGGCTTACATGTCTGAATCATAGTCTCAATAACCAACTCAGAAAAACCACGCTTAGATAGAATCAAGCGTTCAATCTCCAAGCAGTCAGCTTCAGAGAAACGAGATTTGGATGAAGGAAGGACCACTGAAGTAGAAGGTCCTTCCTTAACGGAAGACTCCACGGTGGAGACGATGACATCTCTACCAGATCTGCATACCAGATCCTGCGAGGCCTAGCCGGAGAAATGAGAATCACCGACACCCTCTCCTCTCTGATCCAAGCAATGACCCGAGGAAGAAGAGCAAACGGAGGAAATACATATGCCAGACTGAACCTCCAAGGATCTGCTAGGGCATCTATTAGAACAGCCTGAGGATCCCTTGACCTCGATCCATACTTCGGAAGCTTGGCATTGTACCAAGATGCCTTAAGATCCAATTCCGGTAGACCCCATTTGAGAATCACCCTGGAAAACACCTGCGGATGAAGCTCCCACTCCCCCGGATGAAAAGACTGTCTGCTCAGAAAATCCGCTTCCCAGTTGTCCACCCCTGGAATGTGGATCTCAGACAGACAACAATTGTGAACCGTTGCCCACTGAATAATCCTGGCTACCTCCTTCATTGCCAAGGAACTCCGAGTTTCCCCCTGATGATTGAAGTAAGCAACGGACGTTATATTGTCCGACTGAAGTCTGATAAACTGGGTTGAAGCCAACTGAGGCTAGGCTAGAAGAGCATTGAAGATTGCCCTCAGCTCTAGGATATTTATGGGAAGAGCCGATTCCTCCCGAGTCCACAGACCCTAAACCTTCTAGAGAACCCCAGACAGCTCACCAACCAAGCAGACAGGCATCTGTGGTCACAATCACCCAGGTAGGCCTGCCAAAACAGGTTCCCTGGGAAAGACGCTCCTGAGACACCCACCACAGAAGAGAATCTCTTGCAGCATGATCTAGAACAATATTTGGAGACAGATCCGTATAATCCCCGTTCCACTGTCTCAGTGTGCATAACTGCAGAGGCCTGAGATGGAAACGAGCAAACGGAATGATGTCCATGACTGAAACCATCAGACCAATAACCTCCATACACTGGGCCAGCGATGGCAGAGGAAAGGACTGAAGAGCCAGGCATGAATTGAAAATTTTTTACTTTCTTGCCTCTGTCAAAAAATATCTTCATTTCTAGAGAAACTATAATGGTTCCCAAAAATACCACTCTTGTAGCCCCCCAGTTAAGGAGGGATGACAAAAGTAAGATACGTGGTCCAGGCTCAACCAACCAGACAGACATCTGACCCCCCTCTCCAAGGCAACAGACTCAGCACCAAAGTGACTGGCAATGTCAGAAAAGAGGGAAAAAATAATTCCCCGAACCAACAGTGAGGGCACGATACCAGAATCCAACCCTTCATGACGTCCTGCACGCAAGGCAGGAGGAACCCCTCTGAACAGAGGAAGACCTCCGGGGCACTAGGTGGATACAGTGGTATGCCCCTGGGGAGGAGAAAGCCAAATATAAATGCTCACCCGAACACAGGTATGGAGTGTGCGGCAGCAGACAGATGGCAAAGGCAATACCGATTGAAGAGGAACCATCCGGTTGCAACAGCCAGCCCAGTAGAAAACAAACAGCCATCAAGCCCCCTTTTAAGGTGCAAATTGCTGCAACAGATTGCGACTGCAATCTCCCACTTTTTAGGCAGTTAAACTGCACCTCGGGTTATATCCAAGTCTCCGATAGGAGTAAAACAAAACCCCCTGAAAAGGCAAGTGGAATTCTCAGAACCAGATAAACTGAACCGCCCAAGACCCATCTAATAGATGCGGTCAGATATCCAAGACAAGAACATGTCTGGAAAACCGAACATCCGGACACCAGAGACGGCTACACAGTAATAACCACAGAGGAACAATAGTGATAACTCATACGGAGACCCGGTACCCAAGGAGGTGCACCCAAAGCCACATCCAAAGGTCCCTGGACACTGGATGATCACTAAGCATCCCAGAGACAGCAACCATATCTCCTAAAGGCTCTAGGGACAATACCCCAAAGTAAAATCCCAGAACTAGATAATCCAGCTTGAGAAGATAAAATAATCTCCTGCAATCACTTCAGGATCACCTCCCGGAAACCCCCACAGCTCAAGGAACTAGCGATGAGCCTCAAAATTCCTGTCTAGCGACAGATAAAACCGACACATCTTAGTAAGGGTAGCTCCAGGCAAAAACGGAGACAAACGCATTCTCCAGAGCCCCAAAACATGGGGCAAACAAGAAACAGTAGGAGGAAGAAAAAGGCCGTAAATGCCCGAACTTCCCGAACAGATGACCCCCCAACCAGCTCCAAGAGGGAAAAAAGAAGAAGCCTAAGACGTCTCGACCCTTAAGGAAGAGTTCGTCATCAAGGCCTCAAAAATACATCCAATAGGAATACCATAAAGGAGATAAAAAAGCTCCCCAACCTGGTACCCCAGATGTCGAAGGAATCATCTAAACCTCCAGTCCCATTGGGAATGGAAAAACATAATTTATGCTTACCTGATAAATTTATTTCTCTTGTAGTGTGTTCAGTCCACGGGTCATCCATTACTTATGGGATATATTCTCCTTCCCAACAGGAAGTTGCAAGAGGATCACCCAAGCAGAGCTGCTATATAGCTCCTCCCCTCACATGTCATATCCAGTAATTCGACCGAAACAAGACCAGAAAGGAGAAACTATAGGGTGCAGTGGTGACTGGAGTTTTAATTAAAATTTAGAACTGCCTCAAAAAAAGACAGGGCGGGCCGTGGACTGAACACACTACAAGAGAAATAAATTTATCAGGTAAGCATAAATTATGTTTTCTCTTGTTAAGTGTGTTCAGTCCACGGGTCATCCATTACTTATGGGATACCAATACCAAAGCTAAAGTACATGGATGATGGGAGGGACAAGGCAGGAACATTTAAACAGAAGGAACCACTGCCTGTAGAACCTTTCTCCCAAAAACAGCCTCCGAAGAAGCAAAAGTGTCAAATTTGTAAAATTTTGAAAAGGTATGAAGTGAAGACCAAGTTGCAGCCTTGCAAATCTGTTCAACAGAGGCCTCATTCTTAAAGGCCCAGGTGGAAGCCACAGCTCTAGTGGAATGAGCTGTAATTCTTTCAGGAGGCTGCTGTCCAGCAGTCTCATAGGCTAAACGTATTATGCTACGAAGCCAAAAAGAGAGAGAGGTGGCCGAAGCCTTTTGACCTCTCCTCTGTCCAGAATAAACGACAAACAGAGAAGAAGTTTGCCGAAAATCTTTAGTTGCCTGTAAGTAGAACTTCAGGGCATGGACTACGTCCAGATTATGCAAAAGACGTTCCTTCTTTGAAGAAGGATTAAGACATAATGATGGAACAACAATCTCTTGATTGATATTCCTGTTAGAAACTACCTTAGGTAAAAACCCAGGTTTAGTACGCAGAACTACCTTGTCTGAATGAAAAATCAGATAAGGAGAATCACAATGTAAGGCAGATAACTCAGAGACTCTTCGAGCCGAGGAAATAGCCATCAAAAACAGAACTTTCCAAGATAACAGCTTAATATCAATGGAATGAAGGGGTTCAAACGGAACACCTTGAAGAACTTTAAGAACTAAGTTCAAGCTCCACGGCGGAGCAACAGTCTTAAACACAGGCTTAATCCTAGCTAAAGCCTGACAAAAAGCCTGAACGTCTGGAACTTCTGCCAGACGTTTGTGTAAAAGAATAGACAAAGCAGAAATCTGTCCCTTTAACGAACTAGCAGATAAACCCTTTTCTAAACCCTCTTGTAGAAAAGACAATATCCTAGGAATCCTAACCTTACTCCATGAGTAACTCTTGGATTCACACCAATATAAATATTTACGCCATATCTTATGGTAAATTTTTCTGGTAACAGGTTTCCGAGCCTGTATTAATGTATCAATAACCGACTCCGAGAAACCACGCTTTGATAGAATCAAGCGTTCAATCTCCATGCAGTCAGCCTCAGAGAAATTAGGCTTGGATGGTTGAAAGGACCCTGAATTAGAAGGTCCTGCCTCAGAGGCAGAGACCATGGTGGACAGGACGACATGTCCACTAGGTCTGCATACCAGGTCCTGCGTGGCCACGCAGGCGCTATCAGAATCACCGATGCTCTCTCCTTCTTTGATCTTGGCAATCAGTCGAGGCAGCAACGGAAACGGTGGAAACACATAAGCCATGTTGAAAACCCAAGGGGCTGCTAGTGCATCTTTCAGCACCGCTCCCGGGTCCCTGGACCTGGATCCGTAACAAGGAAGCTTGGCGTTCTGGCGAGATGCCATGAGATCCAGTTCCGGTTCGCACCAACGAAGAATCAGTTGGGCAAAGACCTCCGGGTGAAGTTCCCACTCTCCCGGATGAAAGGTCTGGCGACTTAGAAAGTCCGCCTCCCAGTTCTCCATGCCTGGGATGTAGATCGCTGACAGGTGGCAAGAGTGAGACTCTGCCCAGCGAATTATCTTCGAGACTTCTAACATCGCTAGGGAACTCCTGGTTCCCCCTTGATGGTTGATGTAAGCCACAGTCGTGATGTTGTCCGACTGAAATCTGATGAACCTCAGAGTTGCTAACTGAGGCCAAGCTAGGAGAGCATTGAATATTGCTCTTAATTCCAGAATGTTTATTGGGAGGAGTTTCTCCTCCTGAGTCCACGATCCCTGAGCCTTCAGGGAGTTCCAGACTGCGCCCCAGCCTAGTAGGCTGGCATCTGTTGTTACAATCGTCCAATCTGGCCTGCGAAAGGTCATTCCTTTGGACAGATGGACCCGAGACAACCACCAGAGAAGAGAATCTCTGGCCTCCTGGTCCAGATTCAGTAGAGGGGACAGATCTGAGTAATCCCCATTCCACTGACTTAGCATGCATAATTGCAGCGGTCTGAGATGCAGGCGCGCAAATGGCACTATGTCCATTGCCGCGACCATTAAGCCGATTACTTCCATGCACTGAGCTACTGATGGGCTTGGAATGGAATGAAGGACACGGCAAGCATTTAGGATTTTTGATAACCTGGACTCCGTCAGGTAAATCTTCATCTCTACAGAATCTATAAGAGTCCCTAGAAAGGGAACCCTTGTGAGTGGTAATAGAGAACTCTTTTCCATGTTCACTTTCCACCCATGCGACCTCAGAAAAGCTAGAACTATCTCTGTATGAGACTTTGCATTTTGAAAACTTGACGCTTGTATCAGAATGTCGTCTAGGTACGGAGCCACCGCTATGCCTCGCGGTCTTAGTACCGCCAGAAGTGAGCCCAGAACCTTTGCAAAAATTCTCGGGGCCGTAGCTAACCCGAAGGGAAGAGCTACAAACTGGTAATGCCTGTCTAGAAAGGCAAATCTTAGGTACCGATAATGATCTTTGTGAATCGGTATGTGAAGGTAGGCATCCTTTAAGTCCACTGTGGTCATATACTGACCCTCTTGGATCATGGGTAGGATGGTTCGAATAGTTTCCATTTTGAACGATGGAACCCTTAGGAACTTGTTTAAGATCTTTAGGTCTAAGATTGGTCTGAAGGTTCCCTCTTTTTTGGGAACCACAAACAGATTTGAGTAAAAACCTTGCCCTTGTTCCGTCCGCGGAACTGGGTGGATCACTCCCATTACTAAGAGGTCTTGTACACATTGTAGAAATGCCTCTTTCTTTATTAGGTTTGTTGATAACCTTGACAGGTGAAATCTCCCTTGTGGAGGAGAAGCTTTGAAGTCCAGAAGGTATCCCTGAGATATGATCTCCAGCGTCCAGGGATCCTGGACATCTCTTGCCCAAGCCTGGGCGAAGAGAGAAAGTCTGCCCCCCACTAGATCCATTTCCGGATAGGGGGCCCTTTCTTCATGCTGTCTTAGGGGCAGAAGTAGGCTTTCTGGCCTGCTTGCCCTAGTTCCAGGACTGGTTGCCTTTCCAACCCTGTCTGTAACGAGCAGCAGTTCCTTCCTGTTTTGGAGCGGAGGAAGTTGATGCTGCTCCTGCCTTGAAATTACGAAAGGCACGAAAATTAGACTGTTTGGCCTTTGATTTGGCCCTGTCCTGAGGAAGGGTGTGACCCTTACCTCCAGTAATGTCAGCAATAATTTCTTTCAAGCCGGGCCAGAATAAGGTTTGCCCTTTGAAAGGAATATTAAGCAATTTAGATTTAGAAGTCACGTCTGCTGACCAGGATTTAAGCCATAGCGCTCTGTGCGCCTGGATGGCGAATCCGGAGTTCTTAGCCGTTAGTTTGGTTAAATGCACAACGGCATCCGAAACAAACGCATTAGCTAGCTTAAGTGCTTTAAGCTTGTTCATAATTTCATCCAATGGTGCTGTACGAATAGCCTCTTCCAGAGACTCAAACCAGAATGCCGCCGCCGCAGCAGTGACGGGCGCAATGCATGCAAGGGGTTGTAATATAAAACCTTGTTGAACAAACATTTTCTTAAGGTAACCTTCTAATTTTTTATCCATTGGATTTGAGAAAGCACAACTATCCTCCACCGGGATAGTGGTACGCTTAGCTAAAGTAGAAACTGCTCCCTCCACCTTAGGGACCGTCTGCCATAAGTCTCGTGTGGTAGCGTCTATTGGGAACATTTTTCTAAATATCGGAGGAGGGGAAAAAGGCACCCCGGGTCTATCCCACTCCTTGTTAATAATCTCTGTAAGCCTTTTAGGTATAGGAAAAACGTCAGTACACACCGGTACCGCAAAGTATTTATCCAGCCTACATAATTTCTCTGGGATTGCAACCGTGTCACAATCATTCAGAGCCGCTATACTTCTGTCATAACATTAGCCATATCTTGCAAAGTGATTTGTAAGGGCCTTGATGTACTTGGCGCCACAATATCACGCACCTCCTGAGCGGGAGGCAAAGGTACTGACACGTGAGGAGAGTTAGCCGGCATAACTTCCCCCTCGTTGTCTGGTGATAATTTCTTTACCGGTAAAGACTGACTTTTATTTAAAGTAACATCAATACAATTGGTACACATATTTCTATTGGGCTCCACATTGGCTTTTAAACATAATGAACAAGCAGAATCATCTGTATCAGACTTGTTTAAAGAGACTAGCAATGAAGCTAGCAAGCTTGAAAAATACTTTCAATAAATTTACAAGCAATATAAAAAACGCTGCTGCGCTTTTTTTTTTTTTTAAAACACAAAAAAAAACTGTCACAGTTGAAATAACAATGAACTAATTTAGTTATAGCAACCAAATTTTAACAGTAAATGTATGAAATTAGCAGAGGATTGCACCCACTAGCAAAAGGATGACTTAACCCCTTAATACCCAAAAACGGATAATCAATTTAACAGTTAACGTTTTTATCACAGTCAAACACACTGTCACAGGTCTGCTGTGACTGATTACCTCCCTCAAAAATAAATTTTGAAGACCCCTGAGCTCTCTGAGACGTCCTGGATCAAGGAGGAAGAAGCCGGAAGACTGTGATTGAATTTTAACTGCGCAACAAGGCGCTAAAAAAAGGCCCCTCCCACTCATATTACAACAGTGGGAGACCTGATATAACGGTTTCCATGCAGAAAAATACGTTAGCCATGTGGAAAAAAATCATGCCCTAAAAGATTTATCACCAAGTACCTCACAAAACGATTAACATGCCAGTAAACGTTTTAAAAACAAACATTTCAAATGTTATGTAAAGTTATCACTAAGCCTGCTACCAGTCGCTTCTACTGCAGTTAAGGCTCATACATTATTTCAGTATTAACATTATTTTCTCAGTCAAATTCCATTCCCTAGAAAATAACTCTACTGCGCATACATTTATCAGCCTGATACCCGTCGCTACTACTGCATTTAAGGCTGTACTTACATCATATGGGTATCAGCAGTGTTTTCTTAGTCAATTCCATTCCTTAGAAAATATTTTACTGCACATACCTCATTTGCAGGGGACCCCGCATGCTATTCCCTTTTCTGAAGTTACCCCACTCCTCAGAATGTACGAGAACAGCCAGTGGATCTTAGTTATGTCTGCTAAGATCATAGAAAACGCAGGCAGATTCTTCTTCTAAAAACTGCCTGAGAGAAAAAACAGCACACTCCGGTGCCATTTAAAATAACAAACTTTTGATTGAAGAATAATTAAGTAAAAAACTCCTAACTCCTCTCACGACCTCCTTCTTTGTTGAGAGTTGCAAGAGAATGACTGGGTATGACATGTGAGGGGACGAGCTATATAGCAGCTCTGCTTGGGTGATCCTCTTGCAACTTCCTTTTGGGAAGGAGAATATATCCCATAAGTAATGGATGACCCGTGGACTGAACACACTTAACAAGAGAAATCATAACTCCAAGGCCAAGGACCTCCGGATCTAACAGAGTAATCTTTAACAGGATCTGCTTCAGGAACCCCACAAACAATCAGGAACAGGACAATGAGGACTGAGCACAGTTGCCCCACCCAAAAGAAGAAACAAGAACCAGCCTGATGTCTAAGAAGGAAAAGGCCTCCTCTCCATGACTTAGCCCCGCAAGGAGCAAGTATTTTGTGAAAACTCATGGATGTTTCTCTCCACGGAAACCTTTAGTAAAGGCAAAAGCCTTATTTGATCCGAAGAGAACTAGAGTATAACGAACTCCTCATCCGAATGAACAACTCACCACCCAACCCGGACAGCCAGATATACCGGCACCACATGGGTGATATAGGCCTAAAGGACCCAAAAATAGCGCCCGACCAGGACCAGCCTGCTACATAGGGCATTCAGAACTGACCCAGGACACAGAAAAATCGAAACCCCAACAGGAATCGACAAAAGGAACAACAGACACAACAATGTACTAACACCTTAACATGCAACTTACGTGGAAGTGCTTAAGCGACCACAAAATCGCTAGTATCAAATTCCAGAAAGAAAAGTTTACCACCAGAAAAATTATAACAGACATGAACTTCTCGAAAAAAATAAAACCATCCTGCCGGATCAAAGAAAAATAGGGTAGCACCCGCAGGTGAAAACCCAAGAGAATGGGTACACTAACAGGACCAGCCAATCAGAGACCCCATACTCTTGAAGCTCAGAACTGGAATAAGATACCCAAAAGTAAATTGGAGACAAGGAGATTAACTTAATCCCCCCCACGTCTAACCCAGCTTTCCATCAGGCGCAGTAGACCGAGGATCCCTCAACCCATTAGGATTGGGATCCTCCAGCACTGCCAATACATGTCACAGTAGGACACGAAGGTGCGCCAGTCTATAACGAAAAGTAAAACGTACCTCTGCCGGGGCAACTGACGACCCCGACCACGAGGATTGGGCCCCTGATGTTTCAGAGGCAACCGCTTCCCCATATGGCTGATCTGACCCAGACGATCCCACACCCGACGAGTCCTGGTTAACAGAACACAGACAGTATCTCATCAACACCTGCCTCTCAGGAAGGTGTAAAAGCGTCAACGCCATAGATATGGCCATGCGGAACCGTGCTGTAATCTCTGGAGGAAAAAATCCGCCTTCCGGAGAAGGGGTAAGGGCATTAGAGACACCTGCTTGTGTAGCTAGGGAAGGATCTAGGGCATGCGCCGGGGGATGGCTCAGCGGACTCTAAGGTCCCTGTTGCAGGAGAAAAGAGCACTCTAAAGTGGCATTTGGAACATAACTGATGGGCATGGATTACCCGAGCCATCTCATACTCTTCGCAACAAGTTGAATCTGAATCAGAGACATCAGTCTCCAAAAAATCTGAATCCTCCATAACTTGGATAAAAATTATAGATAGAAGAAAAATAAAAACGACACCTTACACCCCCAATGGCTGGGGCACTCACCACCTCCTGTGACCCAGACAACTAGCGAAACAGACTCTCTCTGTCCCCACGCGGTCATGAATACAGAAATGGAGTGCAGAACGTGACAACGCCTAGTCACAAGGTACACTGTGCAGGCCAGAAAAAATTGTCCAAGGCCACAAAAGCGACGCAGCCTGCCAAAAAAGGCTGTTATGTTCCGATATAGCCACGAGCCCAAGCGTCACTACAAATTAGCAGAAAGAATCACATAACAAACATGATTAAAGTCCCCCCTGTTTAATAACCCCCCTCAGGAGATATTAACCCTTGATTCCATAAAGATAAAGGAGTCCCACTGAGACCCTGAATTCTTCGTTTACATTACACTCACACATCGAAGTAAAATGAAACAATCTTACCAGAATCTACGACGTGGAACAGGACCCTTCAAGTTAACATTTTAAACAAACCGATACTTTTACATTTTAGTATAAAAAAATCAATCCAAAGTTTACCCTTTTTGCACTCCCAACGTTTAGCTAATTATGCAACGCCAATCATAGTCGGCTCTACATACAACCCTCGGGAGCACGCAAGCCTCCATATTTAATCCCATAATTCTGTTCTCTGTCAAGGCTGTCAGTAGGAGGAGTATTTCTTGTATGTCTCTACATTTCATAACTGTAGTTACGTGATCAATATCCGCAGCGCGTATATGGAACGGTATCCACTATGAGCGATTTTAGACTTGCTGTTTTAGGACTACGCAAGGGCAAATTCTTTTGCACACGCTTCATACACATATGTGGATGATTTCCCCCTATTGCGCATTGCCGATTAGAATATTCATTCATCAAATTAGAATAATCGCTCTGATTGATCAATAGCTTTCAGCAATTTCCAAATAGGAAAAGGACGGTTATTATTATTTCAACTTTTTTACAAAAATGCTATGCATTAATGTCTGATTTACCTTACCCTGTCACAAGTAGTGGCAATGCTTGTATTTCTGTACCTAGTATTTTTATATTTTAAACAAAGGCTGCACAGCAGAATAGATAAAAATAAGATGTCCCATAATTTAAATGATATATTTTGCAACTTGAAAATGATTCATCTTAAAACTTCCTTTTATGTCACATAATCCCTGCAATCTTGAATACCATTCAGTTCAGTTGGACTACCCTGCAGATCAGCAGTGCCCAGTCTTTAGTGAATTGGGTCTACTTTTGTTTTTTAATATTTAATTATACATTATTAGGCATTTTGATGAAACTTATACATTATTAGGCATTTTGATGAAACTTATACATTATTAGGCATTTTGATGAAACTTATACATTATTAGGCATTCTGATGAAACTTATACATTATTAGGCATTTTGATGAAACTTATACATTATTAGGCATTCTGATGAAACTTATACATTATTAGGCACTTTGATACTTATACATTATTAGGCATTTTGATGAAACTTATACATTATTAGGCATTTTGATGAAACTTATACATTAGGCATTTTGATGAAACTTATACATTATTAGGCATTTTGATGAAACTTATACATTATTAGGCATTTTGATGATACTTATACATTATTAGGCATTTTGATGATACTTATACATTATTAGGCATTTTGATGATACTTATACATTATTAGGCATTTTGATGATACTTATACATTAGGCATTTTGATGATACTTATACATTAGGCATTTTGATGATACTTATACATTATTAGGCATTCTGATGATACTTATACATTAGGTATTTTGATGATACTTATACATTAGGTATTTTGATGATACTTATACATTAGGTATTTTGATGATACTTATACATTAGGTATTTTGATGATACTTATACATTAGGTATTTTGATGATACTTATACATTATTAGGCATTTTAATACTTATACATTAGGTATTTTGATGATACTTATACATAATGTATTTTGATGAAACTTATACATTATTAGGCATTTTGATGAAACTTATACATTATTAGGCATTTTGATGAAACTTATACATTATTAGGCATTCTGATGAAACTTATACATTATTAGGCATTTTGATAAAACTTATACATTATTAGGCATTCTGATGAAACTTATACATTATTAGGCACTTTGATACTTATACATTATTAGGCATTTTGATGAAACTTATACATTATTAGGCATTTTGATGAAACTTATACATTAGGCATTTTGATGAAACTTATACATTATTAGGCATTTTGATGAAACTTATACATTATTAGGCATTTTGATGATACTTATACATTATTAGGCATTTTGATGATACTTATACATTAGGCATTTTGATGATACTTATACATTATTAGGCATTTTGATGATACTTATACATTAGGCATTTTGATGATACTTATACATTAGGCATTTTGATGATACTTATACATTATTAGGCATTCTGATGATACTTATACATTAGGTATTTTGATGATACTTATACATTAGGTATTTTGATGATACTTATACATTAGGTATTTTGATGATACTTATACATTAGGTATTTTGATGATACTTATACATTATTAGGCATTTTAATACTTATACATTAGGTATTTTGATGATACTTATACATAATGTATTTTGATGATACTTATACATTAGGTATTTTGATGATACTTATACATTAGGTATTTTGATGATACTTATACATTAGGTATTTTGATGATACTTATACATTAGGTATTTTGATGATACTTATACATTAGGTATTTTGATGATACTTATACATTAGGTATTTTGATGATACTTATACATTAGGTATTTTGATGATACTTATACATTAGGTATTTTGATGATACTTATACATAAGGTATTTTGATGATACTTATACATTAGGTATTTTGATGATACTTATACATTAGGTATTTTGATGATACTTATACATTAGGTATTTTGATGATACTTATACATTAGGTATTTTGATGATACTTATACATTAGGTATTTTGATGATACTTATACATTAGGTATTTTGATGATACTTATACATTATTAGGCATTCTGATGATACTTATACATTAGGTATTTTGATGATACTTATACATTAGGTATTTTGATGATACTTATACATTAGGTATTTTGATGATACTTATACATTATGTATTTTGATGATACTTATACATTAGGTATTCTGATGATACTTATACATTAGGTATTTTGATGATACTTATACATTAGGTATTTTGATGATACTTATACATTAGGTATTTTGATGATACTTATACATTATTAGGCATTTTAATACTTATACATTAGGTATTTTGATGATACTTATACATTAGGTATTTTGATGATACTTATACATTAGGTATTTTGATGATACTTATACATAAGGTATTTTGATGATACTTATACATTAGGTATTTTGATGATACTTATACATTAGGTATTTTGATGATACTTATACATTAGGTATTTTGATGATACTTATACATTAGGTATTTTGATGATACTTATACATTAGGTATTTTGATGATACTTATACATTAGGTATTTTGATGATACTTATACATTAGGTATTTTGATGATACTTATACATAAGGTATTTTGATGATACTTATACATTAGGTATTTTGATGATACTTATACATTAGGTATTTTGATGATACTTATACATTAGGTATTTTGATGATACTTATACATTAGGTATTTTGATGATACTTATACATTAGGTATTTTGATGATACTTATACATTAGGTATTTTGATGATACTTATACATTAGGTATTTTGATGATACTTATACATTAGGTATTTTGATGATACTTATACATTAGGTATTTTGATGATATATAATGCCTAATAATGTATCTTATACATTATTAGGCATTTTGCGGGTGCAGATGAGATATATATTGCCATGAGATTGAGCCAAATCAGAATTCATACTCTTTGTTTTTACACACACATTTTAAATTTAATCCTTTTGAGATCAAACTACAAAAGGATTAAATACATAAGGATATTTGAGTTATTTCAGGAGTTATTCAGGGTTATTCAGGCTTATTCAGTAGAAAATAATACTTATATTTTTCTTATTGTTAAAGTGTTGCATAGTTTAAAATGTCTCAGATACAGTGCAATGGGTGTTTTGCACTTTTTAATCGTTCTACTTTTTGGAGATTTAGGGGCTGTCCTGTTTGTAAGCAGTTTTCCCTGTTAAGGGAGGAAATAGCTAAACTTCAAGCTAAGGTAAGTAACATACCTGTTACCTCTACAAAGCTGCCTCAGAAAGAAGCCCCTCTACCCCAGAGATCAGCAAGGAGAGGCAGATGGATCACTGTAGGCTCTGGAAGAATTAGAACAGTAGACCAGAAGCATTGCCCACAACCTCTGCCATTGCAAAACTCCTATGCTGCTCTTGCCGAATACACTTGTGATGAGGAGATTGCTGTTTCTGAGCCCTCTGAAGCTGTAACAGGTAATTTAAATCTATTGGCACCTGATTCTCCAGGTAACATAACACAGGAAAGAACTGCAGATGTGTTTTTGAGAAAAAGACTGTTAGTGGGTGACTCTATTTTGAGGAATGTGTATTTAGGTGAAAGTAAAGGAGAAACAAGGGAGGTTAGATGTCTTCCAGGAGCTACTGCTCACAGGGATAGGAATCGTATTTTGAGAATTGTTAAGGCAGCAGGAAAGGGAAGTGAGTTGGATGTGATTGTTCATTTAGGAACAAATGATCTGGCTAGTAATCATGTTGCTGCTGTTCAGAAAGAGTTTTGTGACCTAGGTAATCATTTAGAGACTGTGGCATCAACTCTATCATTTTCTGCTATTTTACCTGTGTATGACCAGGAAGCAGGAAAGATGGAGCGGATAACAACATTTAATTCTTGGTTAGATAAGTGGTGCAGGGAACGAGGATTTGGTTTTATTGGCCATTATAGCTCTGTTTGGAAAGATACTAGGTTATTTAGGAGAGATGGCTTGCATTTGGATGCTAAAGGAACAGAGTATCTGGGAGAGGAGTTCAAATACTTTATTAGAAATCATTTAAACTAATAAAGGGGGGTAGCATTAATATATCCACCTGCCCCCCACAGCATGCCAAAACTGTTAGTCCAAGTAACAATTCTAGAAATTCTAGTAGAAAAATTCTTCGTGCCATGAGCACAAATGCTCGCAGCTTAGGAAATAAATTACCTGAACTCATTTCAATAATGACTAGGGACAACTTGGATTTAGTAGCTATAACAGAAACATGGTACAATGATTTGCATGACTGGGACATAGTCATACCTGGATACAGGTTATTTAAAAAGAACAGAGTAGGAAAGAAAGGTGGAGGAGTTGCTTTGTATGTAAATGAAAATATAAAGGTTACTGAAATTGTAGGAACAAATGATGAGGTGGAAAGTATTTGGGTGACTTTGGAAATTGGAGATAAAAATGTTTTTAGAATAGGGGTTGTATATAGGCCTCCATTGCAGGATGAAAAACTGGACAATCTGTTATTAGATGAAATAACCAAAATGACCATGAAGGGTAAGGTTATAGTACTGGGGGACTTTAATTTGCCAGATATAGACTGGAAGATTCCTTCTGCTAGATCGGCTAGAAGCAGGTATATTCTTGAATCTCTGCTAGGGGAATCACTTGAACAATTAGTCAAGGAACCAACTCGTAAGGAAGCTATATTAGATCTAATACTTACAAACAGTGATACAGTTTCAGATGTGTCTGTAGGTGAGAACTTAGGATCCAGTGATCATCAATCTGTTTGGTTTAGTATTCATGTTCAGGAACTGTACACCCAGACTAAAACAAAAGTTTTAGACTTTAGGACGGCAGATTTTTCATTAATGGGAGAATACCTAAAAAACTATTTAAAGGGGAAAAATCTTATTACAGGGGTTCAAGAACAGTGGGAATTTGTGAAAGGTGCCATTTTAGATGCAACCGCACACTGTATTAGACATGTCTGTAAAAGTAAAAGAAAGCGGAAACCAATTTGGTTTTCCAAAGAAGTAGCACATGCTGTAAAGACAAAAAAGATAGCTTATAAAAATTACAGACACACACAAGCAGATGATGATATGAAAATATGGAGACTCCAACAAAAAAAGACTAAGCAGTTAATTAGGAAGGTTAAAGCTGATGCAGAAGAGAAGATAGCACAGTCAGTAAAACATGGGGACAAAACATTCTTTAGATATATCAGTGAAAGAAGAAAAAATAAGGTAGGAATAGTAAAATTGAAATCAGTTGATGGTAGAATAATAGAAGGAGATAAGCAGATTGCAGACTGTCTCAATGATTACTTCTGTTCTGTTTTCACTAAAGATTGTGAAGATACAATGTCTACATTAAGGGATGCTATGCAAAATAGAAACAAGCTTAACAGTAATCTTTTTACAGAGGATGAGGTTTTGTTAGCATTATCAAAAATAAATGTTACAAAGGCAGTGGGTCCTGATAATATTCATCCAAGGGTTTTAAAAGAACTTCGTTCAGTGCTAACTGTCCCATTAACTGATCTGTTTAATCAGTCACTATTAACAGGAGCTGTCCCAGATGATTGGAGAATAGCAAATGTAATACCTCTTCATAAAAAGGGCAGTAGAGAAGAATCTGGCAACTACAGGCCAGTTAGTTTAACTTCAGTAGTAGGGAAATTAATGGAAAGCCTCTTAAAGGAAAGAATTATGACTTACATAAAGACAAACAATTTAGAGGACCAAAATCAGCATGGTTTTACTTCAGGGAGATCATGTCAGACTAATCTAATTGACTTCTTTGATTATGTAACAAAAGTATTAGACAAGGGAGGAGCAGTTGATGTAGCATATCTAGATTTCAGCAAAGCATTTGACACCGTCCCACACAATAAACTTATTCACAAACTATATCTCCTTGGTCTAGATTCAAAAATTGTGAACTGGGTGGAATGCTGGCTTAAGGACAGAAAACAAAGTGTCTTAGTAAATGGAGTTCATTCAGCAGAGGGGGCTGTTACTAGTGGTGTTCCTCAGGGGTCAGTTCTGGGGCCTGTTTTGTTTAACATATTTATCTGCGATATCAGCAAAGGGCTACAGGGGAAAGTATGTCTCTTTGCAGATGATACAAAAATTTGCAACAGAGTGGATGTTCCAGGGGGGGTAGACAAAATGAGAAGTGATATACAACAATTGGAGGATTGGACAAACGACTGGGATCTAAAGTTTAACACAGCAAAGTGTAAAATAATGCATTTAGGGAAGAAAAATCCAAATGTTAATTACAGACTCAATGACACTTTACTGACTGTTACAGACGAGGAACAGGACTTGGGAATTATTATTTCAGATGATTTAAAACTTAGTAAACAATGTAGTAAGGCAGCGAGTAAGGCTAGCAGAATGCTTGGATGTATTGGTAGAGGTATTTGCAGCAGAAATAGTAAGGTTCTTATGCCACTTTATAGATCATTAGTTAGGCCTCATCTTGAGTATTGTGTGCAGTTCTGGAGGCCATATCTTCAGAAGGATATTAACAAACTTGAATCTGTGCAAAGGAGGGCTACCAAAATGGTACATGGTCTAAAAAATAAAACTTACCAGGATAGGCTCAATGACCTAAATATGTATAGCTTAGAGGAGAGAAGGGAAAGAGGTGATATGATAGCAACTTTCAAGTACATTAAAGGGTTTAGTAAAACTGAGGCTGTGGGTATTTTACATAAAATGGAAAATTCAAGAACAAGGGGTCATGAGCTCAAGCTAAAGGGTAGTAGATTCAGGAGTAATTTGAGGAAGCACTTCTTTACAGAAAGAGTGATTGATTTATGGAATAAACTTCCTCAAGAGGTAGTAGCAACAAACACTGTGGGGGACTTTAAAAATGCATGGGACAAGCATAGGGCTATCCTACGAACTAGATAAGTTTATACTGTTAGGTAAGGTGGGGCAGACTTGCTGGGCCTATGGCTCTTATCTGCCGTCAATATCTATGTTTCTATGTTTCTATGTTTCTATGTAAATAAAAAAAGAAAATATCAGCAATCGTAGATTCATCAAAAAACAAGTTAACAACTCTGTTTTCCAAAACAATATTACAGAAAGTTGGTACATTGGGATAGTTAGCCAAATGAAATGGAAAAAAATAGAAAGAAGCCAAAAGAGAAAAAAATCCCCTTAATGGGAAAGACGATCTTGTCCAGTACACCTCCCAATAATTTATCAATTTTCATACAAAGGTGAAAATAGGCAGAGACCAGTAGGATTACAAAATAGTTATAAGATATCAAAATCCCATAGAGTTCAATTTATTGTTGCAATTGTTACAATAAATTGAAACTTTGTATATTAATTTATAGTATTTTGGCCCTAGACTGACCGTAATAAGCGGGGATCAGACTGATATACTACAGGAAAGTTCTACTCTGTGAAAAGCATTACTGGGCTAAAAAGAGGTTGCTCCTAGATGGGAATTCGCCATAGAACAAGCTAACAAGTTATTGAGCCGGTAGTTCGTTCCTGTGAGTGCGCTTCTCTCTGTGTGTATTTAGTCTCCCTAAGGGAAAAAGGGGCAACCAGGCGTGGACTCCTTGCTCAATGTGCTTAGAGGAATATGACTACACCTCACTGACGAGGCCCAATGAAGGCCGATACAATCGTCTGGGGTAGCTATGTTCCTTGTTCAGAGACTAAGTGTGTGTGTTTCTATTTGTATATATATCATTTAAACCCATCTGAGCACAATTTACAAAGCTAAAGCACTTAAAGGGATAGTCTAGTCAAAATTAAACTTTCCTGATTCAGATAGAGTAGCAATTTTAAGCAACTTTCTAATTTACTCCTATTATTCATTTTTCGTTGTTCTCTTGGTATCTTTATTTGAAAAAGCAAAAATGTAAGTTTAGGAGCCGGCCCATTTTTGGTTCATCACCTGAGTAGCACTTTCTGATTGGTTTCTAAATGTAGCCACCAATCAGCAAGTGCTACCCAGGTGCTGAACCAAAAATGGGCCGGCTCCCATGCTTACATTAAAATAAAGATAGCAAGAGAACAAAGAAAAAACATAATTTATGCTTACCTGATAAATTTATTTCTCTTGTAGTGTATCCAGTCCACGGATCATCCATTACTTATGGGATATTAACTCCTCCCCAACAGGAAGTGCAAGAGGATTCACCCAGCAGAGCTGCTATATAGCTCCTCCCCTAACTGCCATTACCAGTCATTCGACCGAAAACATGCAGAGAAAGGAAAACCATAGGGTACAGTGGTGACTGTAGTTTAATGGAAAAATTACCTGCCTTAAAGTGACAGGGCGGGCCGTGGACTGGATACACTACAAGAGAAATAAATTTATCAGGTAAGCATAAATTATGTTTTCTCTTGTTAAGTGTATCCAGTCCACGGATCATCCATTACTTATGGGATACCAATACCAAAGCTAAAGTACACGGATGACGGGAGGGACAGGCAGGCTCTTTATACGGAAGGAACCACTGCCTGAAGAACCTTTCTCCCAAAAACAGCCTCCGAAGAAGCAAAAGTGTCAAATTTGTAAAATTTGGAAAAAGTATGAAGAGAAGACCAAGTTGCAGCCTTGCAAATCTGTTCAACAGAAGCCTCATTCTTAAAGGCCCAAGTGGAAGCCACAGCTCTAGTAGAATGTGCTGTAATTCTTTCAGGAGGCTGCTGTCCAGCAGTCTCATAGGCTAACCGTATTATGCTACGAAGCCAAAAGGAGAGAGAGGTAGCCGAAGCTTTTTGACCTCTCCTCTGACCAGAATAAACGACAAACAGGGAAGACGTTTGTCGAAAATCCTTAGTTGCCTGTAGATAAAATTTTAGGGCACGGACTACATCTAGATTGTGTAGCAGACGTTCCTTTTTCGAAGAAGGATTAGGACACAAAGATGTAACCACAATCTCTTGATTGATATTCCTGTTAGTGACCACCTTAGGTAGGAACCCAGGTTTAGTACGCAGAACTACCTTGTCTGAATGAAAAATCAGATAAGGAGAATCACAATGTAAGGCAGATAACTCAGAGACTCTTCGAGCCGAGGAAATCGCCATTAAAAACAGAACTTTCCAAGATAACAACTTGATATCAATGGAATGAAGGGGTTCAAACGGAACCCCCTGTAAAACATTAAGAACTAAGTTCAAACTCCATGGTGGAGCAACAGTTTTAAACACAGGCTTGATCCTAGCTAAAGCCTGACAAAAAGCTTGAACGTCCAGAACTTCTGACAGACGTTTGTGTAAAAGAATGGACAGAGCTGAAATCTTTCCCTTTAAGGAACTAGCGGATAAACCCTTTTCTAAACCTTCTTGTAGAAAAGACAATATCCTCGGAATCCTAACCTTACTCCATGAGTAACTCTTGGATTCGCACCAATATAAGTATTTGCGCCATATCTTATGGTAAATCTTTCTGGTAACAGGCTTCCTAGCCTGTATTAAGGTATCAATAACTGACTCAGAAAAACCACGTTTTGATAAAATCAAGCGTTCAATTTCCAAGCAGTCAGCTTCAGAGAAATTAGATTTTGATGTTTGAAGGGACCCTGGATCAGAAGGTCCTGTTTCAGAGGTAGCGACCAAGGTGGACAGGATGACATGTCCACTAGATCTGCATACCAAGTCCTGCGTGGCCATGCAGGCGTTATTAGAATCACTGATGCTCTCTCCTGTTTGATTCTGGCAATCAATCGAGGAAGCATCGGGAAGGGTGGAAACACATAAGCCATCCCGAAGGTCCAAGGTGCTGTCAAAGCATCTATCAGAACCGCTCCCGGATCCCTGGATCTGGACCCGTAACGAGGAAGCTTGGCGTTCTGTCGAGACGCCATGAGATCTATCTCTGGTTTGCCCCAACGTCGAAGTATTTGGCCAAAGACCTCCGGATGAAGTTCCCACTCCCCCGGATGAAAAGTCTGACGACTTAAGAAATCCGCCTCCCAGTTCTCCACTTCCGGGATGTGGATTGCTGACAGGTGGCAAGAGTGAGACTCTGCCCAGCGAATTATCTTTGATACTTCCATCATTGCTAGGGAGCTTCTTGTCCCTCCCTGATGGTTGATGTAAGCTACAGTCGTGATGTTGTCCGACTGAAACCTGATGAACCCCCGAGTTGTTAACTGGGGCCAAGCCAGAAGGGCATTGAGAACTGCTCTCAATTCCAGAATGTTTATTGGTAGGAGACTCTCCTCCTGATTCCATTGTCCCTGAGCCTTCAGAGAATTCCAGACAGCGCCCCAACCTAGTAGGCTGGCGTCTGTTGTTACAATTGTCCAGTCCGGCCTGCTGAATGGCATCCCCCTGGACAGATGTGGCCGAGAAAGCCACCATAGAAGAGAATTTCTGGTCTCTTGATCCAGATTCAGAGTAGGGGACAAGTCTGAGTAATCCCCATTCCACTGACTTAGCATGCACAATTGCAGCGGTCTGAGATGTAGACGTGCAAAGGGTACTATGTCCATTGCTGCTACCATTAAGCCGATCACCTCCATGCATTGAGCTACTGACGGGTGTTGAATGGAATGAAGGACACGGCATGCATTTTGAAGCTTTGTTAACCTGTCTTCTGTCAGGTAAATCTTCATTTCTACAGAATCTATAAGAGTCCCCAAGAAGGGAACTCTTGTGAGTGGAAAGAGAGAACTCTTCTTTTCGTTCACCTTCCATCCATGCGACCTTAGAAATGCCAGTACTAACTCTGTATGAGACTTGGCAGTTTGAAAGCTTGAAGCTTGTATCAGAATGTCGTCTAGGTACGGAGCTACCGCAATTCCTCGCGGTCTTAGTACCGCCAGAAGAGCACCCAGAACCTTTGTGAAGATTCTCGGAGCCGTAGCCAATCCGAATGGAAGAGCTACAAACTGGTAATGCCTGTCTAGAAAGGCAAACCTTATATACCGGTAATGATCTTTGTGAATCGGTATGTGAAGGTAAGCATCCTTTAAATCCACTGTGGTCATGTACTGACCCTTTTGGATCATGGGTAAAATTGTCCGAATAGTTTCCATTTTGAACGATGGAACTCTTAGGAATTTGTTTAGGATCTTTAAATCCAAGATTGGCCTGAAAGTTCCCTCTTTTTTGGGAACCACAAACAGATTTGAGTAAAACCCTTGTCCTTGTTCCGACCGCGGAACCGGATGGATCACTCCCATTAATAAAAGATCTTGTACGCAGCGTAGAAACGCCTCTTTCTTTATTTGGTTTGTTGACAACCTTGACAGATGAAATCTCCCTCTTGGGGGAGAGAATTTGAAGTCTAGAAGGTATCCCTGAGATATGATCTCTAACGCCCAGGGATCCTGGACATCTCTTGCCCAAGCCTGGGCGAAGAGAGAAAGTCTGCCCCCCACTAGATCCGTTCCCGGATCGGGGGCCCTCGATTCATGCTGTCTTAGGGGCAGCAGCAGGTTTCCTGGCCTGCTTGCCCTTGTTCCAGGACTGGTTAGGTCTCCAGCCTTGTCTGTAGCGAGCAACAGCTCCTTCCTGTTTTGGTGCAGAGGAAGTTGATGCTGCTCCTGCTTTGAAATTACGAAAGGAACGAAAATTAGACTGTCTAGCCTTAGGTTTGGCTCTGTCTTGAGGCAGGGCATGGCCTTTACCTCCTGTAATGTCAGCGATAATTTCTTTCAACCCGGGCCCGAATAAGGTCTGCCCTTTGAAAGGTATATTAAGCAATTTAGATTTAGAAGTAACGTCAGCTGACCAGGATTTTAGCCACAGTGCTCTGCGTGCCTGAATGGCGAATCCGGAATTCTTAGCCGTAAGTTTAGTTAAATGTACTACGGCATCTGAAATAAATGAGTTAGCTAACTTAAGGGCTTTAAGCTTGTGTGTAATCTCATCTAATGGAGCTGATTCAAGTGTCTCTTCCAGAGACTCAAACCAAAATGCTGCTGCAGCCGTGACAGGCGCAATGCATGCAAGAGGTTGCAATATAAAACCTTGTTGAACAAACATTTTCTTAAGGTAACCCTCTAACTTTTTATCCATTGGATCTGAAAAGGCACAGCTATCCTCCACCGGGATAGTGGTACGCTTAGCTAAAGTAGAAACTGCTCCCTCCACCTTAGTGACCGTTTGCCATAAGTCCCGTGTGGTGGCGTCTATTGGAAACATCTTTCTAAATATCGGAGGGGGTGAGAACGGCACACCGGGTCTATCCCACTCCTTAGTAACAATTTCAGTAAGTCTCTTAGGTATAGGAAAAACGTCAGTACTCGCCGGTACCGCAAAATATTTATCCAACCTACACATTTTCTCTGGTATTGCAACTGTGTTACAATCATTCAGAGCCGCTAACACCTCCCCTAGTAATACACGGAGGTTTTCCAGCTTAAATTTAAAATTTGAAATATCTGAATCCAGTTTGTTTGGATCAGAACCGTCACCCGCAGAATGAAGCTCTCCGTCCTCATGTTCTGCAAATTGTGACGCAGTGTCTGACATGGCCCTAATATTATCAGCGCACTCTGTTCTCACCCCAGAGTGATCACGCTTACCTCTTAGTTCTGGTAATTTAGCCAAAACTTCAGTCATAACAGTAGCCATATCCTGTAATGTGATTTGTAATGGCCGCCCAGATGTACTCGGCGCTACAATATCACGCACCTCCCGAGCGGGAGATGCAGGTACTGACACGTGAGGCGAGTTAGTCGGCATAACTCTCCCCTCGTTGTTTGGTGAAATATGTTCAATTTGTACAGATTGACTTTTATTTAAAGTAGCATCAATACAGTTAGTACATAAATTTCTATTGGGCTCCACTTTGGCTTTAGCACATATAGCACATGTATCTTCCTCTGAATCAGACATGTTTAACACACTAGCAAATAAACTAGCAACTTGGAAATACTTTTCAAGTAATTTACTATAATATGAAAACGTACTGTGCCTATAAGAAGCACAGAAAAAGTTATGACAGTTGAAAATTAATAAACTGAAAAGTTATAGCATCAAATCTTTGTAAAAAACACAATTTTAGCAAAGGATTGCTCCCATTAGCAAAGGATAACTAACCCTGATAGCAGAAAAAAAAAAAAAAAATACAGAAATAAACGTTTTTTTTTTTATCACAGTCAACTACAATCTCACAGCTCTGCTGTGAGTGATTACCTCCCTCAAAACAAGTTTTGAAGACCCCTGAGTTCTGTAGAGATGAACCGGATCATGCAGGGAAGACAATAAACTTCTGACTGAATTTTTTGATGCGTAGCAAAAGCACCAAAAAAGGTCCCTCCCCCTCACACATAACAGTGAGAGAGATCAGTAAACTGTCATAAATTAAATAAAACGACTGCCAAGTGGAAAAAAATAGTGCCCAAAACATTTTTTCACCCAGTACCTCAGAAAATTAAACGATTTTACATGCCAGCAAAAAACGTTTAACATTAATAAATTGAGTGTTATTAAAAAGCCTGTTGCTAGTCCCTGCAAATTAGGCTAAAGTTTTATGCATACAGTATAATTCCAGTGAAGTGCCATTCCCCAGAATACTGAAGTGTAAAATATACATACATGACAGCCTGATACCAGTTGCTGCTACTGCATTTAAGGATGAGTTTACATTATATCGGTATGGCAGAATTTTCTCATCAATTCCATTGTCAGAAAATAATAAGCTGCTACATACCTCTTTGCAGATTAATCTGCCCGCTGTCCCCTGATCTGAAGTTTACCTCTCCTCAGATGGCCGAGAAACAGCAATATGATCTTAACTACTCCGGCTAAAATCATAGAAAAACTCAGGTAGATTCTTCTTCAAATTCTACCAGAGAAGGAATAACACACTCCGGTGCTATTATAAAATAACAAACTTTTGATTGAAGGTATGAAACTAAGTATAATCACCACAGTCCTCTCACACATCCTATCTATTCGTTGGGTGCAAGAGAATGACTGGTAATGGCAGTTAGGGGAGGAGCTATATAGCAGCTCTGCTGGGTGAATCCTCTTGCACTTCCTGTTGGGGAGGAGTTAATATCCCATAAGTAATGGATGATCCGTGGACTGGATACACTTAACAAGAGAAATTAATAATAGGAGTAAATTAAAAAAAAATTGCTTAAAATTGCTGATCTATCTGAATCATGAAAGTTTAATTTTGACTAGGCTATTCCTTAAAGGCCTACTTACTTCATTGTATGTTAAGTGTTCCTTGTGATTCACAATAAAGCGATCAATTGTCTATTTCGTACACCGTCCTTTTTTTATTTGACCATCTCCGGGTTACACCTCATGAAAAGCCTGGTAGGATTCATGTTGCTGGCCCCCTTGGTGCAGCCAATTAGTGACAGATGCTTTTATCTAACCAAACAGTGTGTAATATTTTAGAGGCTCAGGTAAATATCACCATTACGCAGGTACTAGAACAGTGTTCAGATTAAGTTTACAGCAAAATCAGGTGACGTAAATAACACATGTATACTGCAGTGAGTTTTTTTAATTTGTTCAGTTTACTGTACACAAACTATTTCAGTGACTCCTTAGAAAATATTTGTAGAGTTTTTCTGGAGCATTATACACAGACAATACCTGTTTAGAGGTGTCACTGCCATTACAGCAGATTGCTACACAATGCATTGTGGGAGATAATGGGTTAAATAAAGAGCATTTTACTCAGCTATGCACATAGAACAGAGCACAGTCAGAGAACGGCCAAGGGGAGGACACCAGGGTGAGACAGAGAGCGGAAGTCACAAGGGCCTTATTGTTACAGATGGGCTGTTAAGTTAATAAACAGACTCTCATTAGTGAGAGTCCTGGAGCCTCCCTGGCAGCTGAACTCTGTGTGTCAGGGCTGGTGCCACCATTCTGGTCGTCATGGAAACCTTATATATAGATCCAGTATCTTAGCAGGGCCTGTGGAATTGGCAGTGTCTGTGCCTTGACCTGATATGGTGCACTGGGGCTGGGCAATCCCAACCAAGCTTTATGCCATAGGATTATTATATCCCCAATATACAGTTTAGCATTTTGTTTGCACCAGTGTTATCATCATGCACATGGTAATAGTATTTATTATTATTATTCTAGCAACGCTATACAGAGACAGACAGATGAACCACGTTAATAGCAGCCTTTGTATTTATGTCCTTCTGGAATTATGCACCTAAATTACAGTCCATAAACTTTCATTTAATGTCAAGTATAAAAAGAAGTTCACATACACAACACCACTTTATCTCAGAAATACTTAAGGGACATACGATACTAGCACAGTAATAAAAACTTAAATCATGCTTACCTGATAATACAGCCGCATTCATTACTTTTGGGAATTCAGAACCTGGCCACCAGGAGGAGGCAAAGACACCCCAGCCAAAGGCTTAAATACCCCCCCCCCTCTTCCCCCAGTCATTCTGCCTAGGGAACAGTAGGAGAAATATCAGGGTGAAAAAGGTGCCAGAAGAAACAAAAAATACGGCCGCCCCTTATAAACAACGCAGGCGGGGAGCAAAGCATTATTCGAACTGAAGAGACCCCAGAATAATAAATTCCTCATCCAAGTAAGTAACTCACCACCCAGCCAATTACACCGGCACTAGCCAGCCTGCTACAAGGGGCACTCCAAACTGACCAAGGCCTCAGAAAATTTGAGACCCCAATAGGGGTCGAAAAGAAGGATAAAGACAAAACAATGTACTAACACCTTAACATGCGACTTCCACGGAAGAGCCCAAGCGACCACAAAATCGCTAGTATCAGATTCCAGAGAAGAAATATTTTCCAAGGGAAAAATCATAACAGACATGAGCTTCTTAAGTACAAAATAAAATACATCTTAAAAAGAGGGCAGCACCCACAGGTGAACGCCCAAGAAGAATGGGTACACCAACAGGACCAGCCAATAAGATACCCCATTCATCCAAAGCTCAGAACTGGAATAAGATACCCAAAAAACATAAATTATGCTTACCTGATCATTTTCTTTTCTTCCGTGGGAAAGAATCCACAGCCGCATTCATTACTTATGGGAAATTGATACCCAAGCCAAAGTGGACACAGAATGCCAAAACGGGAGGGTAAGACGCGGACCAATAAAGGCACCAATCTAAAAACAGATTTCCAAGAAAACAAAATCCCAGTTCGTCCAACACAGGGATCAATCAACATTTTGGAAAACAAAAAGCGGTCCCAGAAACACAAATCTACCAACAGACCGAAGAACCTAGATAGAACCACGAGTGGGTACAACCGAGAGCACCCACCTCAAGGACAGCATCTGTCAGGGGCAACAACCCCACCGCAGCCCCTTAACCAAGCGAGGGACCCCGAATAAAAATTCCAAGCGGGAAGATACAAGACAGAAGAAAAGGAACAACGTCCAGGGTGACAAGGAGACAACCCAGAACCACTCAGTAGGCTACACCCGAACAGACTATATGAAAAGTCAGGAAAGGAACAGAAGAGATACAAAATCTCAATGATCAGCAAACGCAAAAACAGCGTGACAGCGTGGACACGCATCACCATATAAACGAGGACGTGAAAACCCCCCACCCACCCAAGTCCCACACCCCAGACCACAAGAGACTGAGGACGTCTCACAAGCAAGGAAAAATTTCCGTAGCCTGAGAAAAACTCAGGAAAAAACTCAGGAAAAAGATAACAAAAACTGGTGGCGCACAATAAGCAGAGCCCCAATCCGAAAACTGATACGAAACAGCCCGCTCCTGCGCAACTGAAACTGCGCAGATCCACACTACACCACTATAGACCGCGGAGCAGCGGGACATCATTCCGGAATCAACCTTTCTGAACAAAGGAATCCCAAGGATCCAACTCCCCCAGAGGGTTCAGAAAAAACGCCTCACAAGGGACCCTAAAGTGCATGCTAGCGTTCAAGGAGCAATCGTCGCCCTGGAGACAACGGCAACCTTCTGCAAGCTGGGTAGCGAAGCTAAACATAGGCCAAAATAGCTGACCAACCGAACCCCACCCCTACACAAGAGGAAGTGAAGGACCACCAGGCTCACTAGAGAAAAGCGACCAGACCCCGGGAAAGAACCCCAGAGACCTGAGTACACAATCCCTAAGGGCAAGCCCACAGGCATCAGATATAAAATAACAAGGAATCGCAGCCGAGTACAAACTTCAGAACTGCAGCTTGCTAGACGGACAAGCTAACTACTAGGTCACCTAGGCTCAATAGCTTGCCAGCAGACAAAGTAAAATAACTGCAGCTGTTTCCCAGCAGCAAATCTTCCGCTACTAGGCAGTGAAGCTAATCCAAGAGAGACAAGAGTCCCTCAGAAAAACGCAAGACTGGGAGCATGTGTCCTCCGGACACCCAACCAATCAACAAATAATTGTACAGGCACAGAACGCCAAAAGTGTTGAGTGACCAGCACAAATCCTAGGACAGAAAGGAATACAGACCTCCCAGATCCCCACAAAAAGGGTCAAGACTGAGAGCAACCGCTCGAGCCCCCTGAACACAAGCAGCAAGGCGACCAACAAGCTCAACCCATGCCCCATGACAAAGTCTGCATAAGGCAGAGACAAAGGGGAAAAAGAGGTCAAACCGAGCTAGAGCTAGTCTTAGACACGAAAGAGGAATAGGAAATGGAAACCCCTTAACAAAAAAGGTCCAGAGTCCATCCACCCCAAAGGTATTAAAACCGAAAATACCCCAGACTCCCTAAAAGGGAGATAAAAGGACCCATCCTGACCCGACCAGAAAATACAGGGGTATAACAGGGACATACGGATAGGAAAAAGGGCTAGTCTGCCAAAAACCTAGACTCTCCCCCGAGATCCACGACGGAATCATAAGGAGGAAATCAGACTTCCATAAGGCAGCGCCCAAGGCAACACGCCCCAAGCCAGACCCGCTGGCAGGCTATCTCAACGAGGAAAAGCACCCTGAATCAAAATCCAAGAAGGACACAAGAGATACTGCGAAAAACACCTGCAGCTCGAGTCTGATAGGGAAAAAACCCTAATCAGTAGCCCAGAGGCACAGGACTCCAGAAACAGACAAACTCCCAAAGGGCGATAAAGATGACCAGGGCACCAATGACAACACCGGAGAAGTCAATCCAAAATCCCATCAGAGCCTAAAAAGCTCCCAGGGGCGAAGGTAAAGGACATTGGCCACCTCCCCATGACAGCCTAAACTACACGATGGCAAAGACCCTAGGAGAACCATCACAGTAGCTCAAAAGAGCCTAACCACTCCACGTTGTAAGGAACACTCCCCTCGGATCAGGGATGCGAAAGGACGCGGTGGGAGAACCACCGGTCCCGACGTCGGGTGCGTACTGACACGGGCCAGCCCAAGTGTTTCCGACATCCAGACCGAAAGTCTAGAAGAATAGTGTGTTTTTTTTAATAAAAACAAATAAATGAACAAAAGAATCAGCAGGTCCCGCCGGGCCAGCCAGGCTCAACATGTGTCACTAACAAATAACAGGTCACACACAAAACTCCGGAAGAAATTCGGGAACAACTTCCATAGAAGAACTTAAATCAAGCAATCCCAGAATACTCATAGGGAACACAGAAGAAAAATAATCCGGACTGGATAAAAGAAAAACAAGGGCACCCGCAGGCATCCGCCCAGAAGGAACTATGTCTCCGCAGGACCTGCCAAACGAAAACCATAACCTCCAGAACAAAAGGACTGGGAAAGCTCACAGTATACCGACCGGGGAGACACACATCCCCACTAGCCTATCTCAAAAAACCTTGTGAGAACTGAGAAGTCCTCAGACCATAAAGGAAAGGATCCCCCAATAAGTCAAAAAGTCATCTTAATAAGACACGCAGCCACACAATCCTATAACGTAAAGAACAACAAGGGGGAACAAACACCCCGGGGGGAATAGTATAGTGCCATTCACGGTCTGAACACCCGGAATAGGCAGGCACATAACTGAAAGGAAACTTCAGGGTCCTGCAAACGAATAAGTGCCATTAAAATATTAAATCGTAAATGTCCCGCCATCTCCGGGGGAAATAATCCACCCTGCATGGAGGGGAGATTAACATCGGGGACCTCAAAAGTAAAAAGAGTATGCGATTGGGAAGGCGCCTCCTGAGAAACAGAGCCCCCAGAGGCCGATGGCTCGGAAGGCCCAGGATGCCCCGGGCCAGAGGGACCCGGTAAACTATCCAGGCACGAGAGACAAGATTGGCAGACTTGAGATAACAGGGCCAAATTAAGGTCCTCATCCGAGGACGACTCAGAATTACAATCCTCACCCGAGGATGACTCAGGATCGGATATAAAAATAGTCCTGGCATTGAAATCCTCCATGGCTTAAGATTGCACAAGATAAACAGGGATTGGAAAAAGGAAAAACTGGCACCTAACACCCACAATGGCTGGGGGCACTCACCACCTCCTATGACTAGACCTCAGCGGAGCAGACTCAGTCAGGAATGCGGAAGGGGAAGAAGCCCCACCCAAGCGTAAAAACAGGTCTGGTCACCAGATGCCCCGTGAATCCCAAAATGAGCGCCACTAAAGGGCGGCAAAACCAGGCCCACAGAAAAAGTTTAAGCAAGTCTGAATAAAATAGGCATAACCCAAAAGGTATAGTTCTAGGCCGTGTAAACCACAAAAGAAAGAACAAGCCAATATGTGCCACATAGGCATATGTCTCAGCCGCAGAGCCCCTATGCACACACACAAGCAGGTTGAATCACATAAGAAACATGATAAAAAAAAAAACTACCCCGTTCACTAATCCCCCCTAAGGAGGAATTATCCCATGATTCCCAGATCTGAGCAGAAGGTGCCTCAGCAAGGCCCATACATAACTGTCATAATAATCACATTACAGATAACGAAATAAAATGAAACAATCTTACCGGAATCTGCGCCGTGGAACAGGAAGACGGCCCTTCAAGTGTGACGAATAGTAGCATCGCCTCCGTCATGGACTTGAGAGAAGACAGCATGTGGAGAAACGAAGTTCGGCAACGCCAAGTGCTGAAACGGAGCTGTGAATGAGTCAGGATGGTGTCGCAGGGGAAGCTCCCACTGCATCTCCGGACCCTCACTTTCGCCCAGGCCCTCCATGAGAGACTGAAAGGACTACTTAAAACTCCTGTCCCATGTCGAAGGGTAGCACCCTCCATAAGGGACATATGAAAAAATAATTTTAAAAGAAAACTTCTGACACATCTCTGCCAACCTCCTGGGACGAAAGGTAAAGAAACAGAATTTATGTTTACCTGATAAATTTCTTTCTCCTACGGTGTGTCCGGTCCACGGCTTCATCCTTACTTGTGGGATATTCTCTTCCCCTACAGGAAATGGCAAAGAGAGCACACAGCAAAAGCTGTCCATATAGCCCTCCCTCTGGCTCCGCCCCCCAGTCATTCGACCGACGGTTAGGAGAAAAAGGAGAAACTATAAGGTGCCGTGGTGACTGTAGTGTACAGAAATTAAAAAATTTAAACCTGACTAAAAGCCAGGGCGGGCAGTGGACCGGACACACCGTAGGAGAAAGAAATTCATCAGGTAAACATAAATTCTGTTTTCTCCTACATCGGTGTGTCCGGTCCACGGCTTCATCCTTACTTGTGGGAACCAATACCAAAGCTTTAGGACACGGATGAAGGGAGGGAACAAGTCAGGTAACCTAAACGGAAGGCACCACAGTTTGCAAAACCTTTCTCCCAAAAACAGCCTCCGAAGAAGCATAAGTATCGAATTTGTAAAATTTGGCAAAAGTATGCAGAGAAGACCAAGTCGCTGCCTTACAGATCTGTTCAACAGAAGCCTCATTCTTGAAGGCCCATGTGGAAGCCACAGCTCTAGTAGAGTGAGCTGTAATTCGTTTCTGGAGGCTGTTGTCCGGCAGTCTCATAAGCCAATCGGATGATGCTTCTCAGCCAAAAGGAAAGAGAGGTAGCAGTAGCTTTCTGCCCTCTCCTCTTACCAGAATAGACGACAAACAAGGATGATGTCTGTCTGAAATCCTTTGTTGCTTCTAAATAGAATTTTAAAGCACGGACCACATCTAGGTTATGTAACAAACGTTCCTTCTTCGAAACTGGATTCGGACACAGAGAAGGAACAACTATTTCCTGGTTAATATTCCTGTTGGAAACCACTTTTGGAAGAAAACCAGGCTTGGTACGTAAAACTACCTTGTCTGTATGGAATACCAGATAGGGTGAAGTACACTGCAAAGCAGACAATTCAGAAACTCTTCTAGCAGAAGAAATAGCAACCAAAAATAGAACTTTCCAAGATAGAAACTTAATATCTATGGAATGTAAAGGTTCAAACGGAACCCCTTGAAGAACTGAAAGAACTAAGTTTAGACTCCATGGAGGAGTCACAGGTCTGTAGACAGGCTTGATTCTGACAAACGCCTGTACATCTGGCACGGCTGCCAGACGTTTGTGCAACAAAACAGACAGAGCAGATATCTGTCCTTTTAGAGAACTAGCTGACAAACCTTTATCCAAACCCTCTTGGAGAAAGGAAAGTATCCTAGGAATTTTAATTTTACTCCAAGAGAATCCCTTGGATTCGCACCAACAGATATATTTTTGTCATATCTTATGGTAAATTTTCCTAGTCACGGGCTTTCTGGCCTGAACCAGAGTATCTATAACCGAATCTGAAAATCCAGGCTTAGATAGAATCAAGCGTTCAATTTCCAAGCAGTCAGTTGCAGAGAGACTAGATTTGGATGTTCGAATGGACCTTGTACTAGAAGATCCTGCCTCAAAGGTAGCTTCCATGGTGGAGCCGATGACATATTCACCAGGTCTGCATACCAAGTCCTGCGTGGCCATGCAGGAGCTATTAGAATCACCGAGGCCTTCTCCTGTTTGATCCTGGCTACAAGCCTGGGAAGGAGAGGGAACGGTGGAAACACATAAGCTTGATTGAACGACCAAGGCACCACCAATGCATCCACTAGTGTCGCCTTGGGATCCCTGGATCTGGACCCGTAGCGAGGAACCTTGGAGTTCTGACGAGACGCCATCAGATCCATATCTGGAGTGCCCCATAGTTGAGTTAACTGGGCAAAGACCTCCGGGTGAAGTTCCCACTCCCCCGGATGGAAGGTCTGACGACTCAAAAAATCCGCCTCCCAGTTGTCTACCCCATGGATGTGAATTGCAGATAGATGGCAGGAGTGATCCTCCGCCCATTTGATGATCTTGGATACCTCTCTCATCGCCAAGGAACTCTTTGTTCCCCCCTGATGATTGATGTACGCTACAGTCGTCATGTTGTCCGACTGAAATCTTATGAATCTGGCCTTCGCTAGTTGAGGCCAAGCCAGGAGCGCATTGAATATCGCTCTCAGTTCCAAAATGTTTATCGGGAGAAGAGACTCTTCCCGAGACCATAGACCCTGAGCTTTCAGGGAGTCCCAGACCGCGCCCCAGCCTAAGAGACTGGCGTCAGTCATGACAATGACCCACTCTGGTCTGCGGAAACTCATTCCCTGAGACAGGTGATCCTGAGTCAACCACCAGAGGAGTGAGTCTCTGGTTACCTGGTCTACTTGAATCTGGGGAGACAAGTCTGCATAATCCCCATTCCACTGTTTGAGCATGCACAGTTGCAATGGTCTTAAATGAATTCGAGCAAAAGGAACCACGTCCATTGCTGCAACCATTAGTCCTATTACCTCCATGCACTGAGCTATGGAAGGCTGAGGAATAGATTGAAGAACTCGACAAGCGTTTAGAAGTTTTAACTTTCTGACCTCTGTCAGAAAAATCTTCATTTCCACAGAATCTATTATTGTTCCCAGAAAAGGAACCCTTGTGGACGGGGACAGGGAACTCTTTTCTATGTTCACCTTCCACCCGTGAGACCTGAGAAAGGCTAAAACAATGTCTGTATGAGCCCTTGCTTTGGAAAGGGACGACGCTTGGATTAGAATGTCGTCTAGGTAAGGTGCTACAGCAATGCCCCTCGGCCTTAGGACCGCTAGAAGGGACCCTAGCACCTTTGTGAAAATTCTGGGAGCAGTGGCTAAACCGAATGGAAGAGCCACGAACTGGTAATGTTTGTCCAGAAAGGCGAACCTCAGGAACTGATGATGATCCTTGTGGATAGGAATATGCAGGTACGCATCCTTTAAGTCCACGGTAGTCATATATTGACCCTCCTGGATTGTTGGTAAAATCGTCCGAATGGTTTCCATTTTGAATGATGGAACTCTGAGGAATTTGTTTAGAATTTTTAAATCTAGAATTGGCCTGAAAGTTCCCTCTTTTTTGGGAACTACAAACAGGTTTGAGTAAAAACCCAGACCTTGTTCCGCTGTTGGCACTGGGCGAATCACTCCCATCTTTAATAGGTCTCCTACACAATGTAAGAATGCCTGTCTCTTTATCTGGTCTGAAGATAAGCGAGACATGTGGGACCTTCCCCTTGGAGGAAGTTCCTTGAACTCTAGAAGATACCCCTGAGAGACTATTTCTAGTGCCCAGGGATCCGGAACATCTCTTGCCCAAGCCTGAGCAAAGAGAGAAAGTCTGCCCCCTACTAGATCTGGTCCCGGATCGGGAGCTACCCCTTCATGCTGTCTTGGTAGCAGCAGCAGGCTTCTTGGCCTGTTTACCCTTGTTCCAGCTTTGCAATGGTTTCCATGCTGGTTTAGGCTGGGAAGCGTTACCCTCTTGTCTAGAGGCTGCAGAGTTAGGAGCCGGTCCGTTCCTGAAATTGCGAAAGGAACGAAAATTAGATTTGTTCTTAGCCTTGAAAGGCCTATCCTGTGGGAGGGCATGGCCCTTTCCCCCAGTGATGTCTGAAATAATCTCCTTTAATTCTGGCCCAAAAAGGGTCTTACCTTTGAACGGAATATTAAGCAATTTTGTTTTGGACGACACATCCGCCGACCAAGATTTTAGCCAAAGCGCCCTGCGCGCCACTATTGCAAAACCTGAATTCTTCGCCGCTAATTTTGCCAATTGAAAAGCGGCATCCAAAATAAAGGAATTAGCCAACTTTAGTGCGTGAATTCTGTCCATGACTTCATCGTATGGAGTCTCCTTTTGGAGCGAATTTTCTAGTTCATCGAACCAAAAAGACGCCGCCGTGGTGACAGGAATAATGCACGAAAATCTTTTTAAGTAATCCTTCAAATTTTTTATCCATAGGATCTTTGAAAGCGCAACTGTCCTCTATAGGAATAGTTGTGCGCTTGGCTAACGTTGAAACTGCCCCCTCTACCTTAGGGACTGTTTGCCATGCGTCCCTTCTGGGGTCGACAATGGGGAACATTTTCTTAAATATAGGAGGTGGAACAAAAGGTACACCTGGCTTCTCCCACTCCTTAGTCACTATGTCCGCCACCCTCTTGGGTATCGGAAAAGCATCAGCGTGCACTGGGACCTCTAAGAATTTGTCCATTTTGCACAATTTCTCTGGAATCACCAAAGAATCACAATCATCAAGGGTAGCTAGCACCTCCTTAAGCAGGGCGCGGAGATGTTCTAGCTTAAATTTAAATGCCACAATATCAGGTTCTGCCTGCTGAGAAATTTTTCCTGAATCAGAAATTTCTCCCTCAGACAGACCCTCCCTCACTGCCAACTCAGATTGATGTGAGGGTATAACAGATAAATTATCGTCAACGCCTACTTGCTCATCCTCTGTATTTAAAACTGAGCAATCACGCTTTCTGGGAAATGCTGGCAGTTTGGATAAAAGAGCTGCTATAGAATTATCCATTACTGCTGTTAATTGTTGCATAGTAACAAACATTGGCGCGCTAGATGTACTAGGAATCGCCTGCACGGGCAAAACTGGTGTTGACACAGAAGGAGAGGATGATGAACTATCCCCACTACCTTCATTTGAAGAATCATCTTGGGCAACCTTATTAAATGTGACAGTACTGTCCTTACTTTGTTTGGACGCCATGGCACAATTTGCACATACATTTAATGGGGGAACCACCTTGGCTTCCATACACACAGAACATATGCTATCTGAAGGTACAGACATGTTAGACAGATTTAGGCAAGCTATTAATGCAATAAAATTAAATTTAAACAAAACCGTTACTGTCTCTTTAAATAATAAAAAGAGCACACTTTATTTCTGAATGATCGAAAAATTATCAAAGAAATATCCGATCTTTATGAAAATTACACCCCAGTGTCTTAATGCTTTGAAAGTATTGCACACCAAATTTCAAGTCTTTAAACCCTTAAATGAGCAAACCGGAGCTAATAGTTCAATTTACCGGTTTAAACACACTACAGTCCCTGCCACAGACTTTGCTGCGGCTTTTACCTTCCTTAGGAGTTATTCACCACAGTAATAAGCCTTTCCGAGTCTTTTTCTCAGCCACAGGACCCTCTCACGTGAAGCTGCATGCACTGCCTATGGAAGTAACTGCGCAACTGAGGCGCGAAAATGAGGCCTCCTCCCTCTGCATACCAGAGTGAAGGGGCCTTTCTGACTAGATTAGGCGTCTAAACAACTGCCAGGCGCAAATAAACGTTCCCAAAAGTGTTTCAAAGTTCACAAAACACTCCAAATATCATATAAATATGATAAAAATAAATCGATTTAGCCCACAATAGTGTCAACCAGCATAGAGCCCAATTTATAAGCCTTAATTCTGTTACTGAGTCTAAGAAAATGGCTTACCGATCCCATAAGGGAAAACTGACAGTCTTCTAGCATTACTATGTCTTGTTAGAAAAGAGACTAGTCATACCTGAAGAAGATAAGCCTGCAAACTGTTCCCCCCAACTGAAGTTCTCTGGTTTCAACAGTCCTGCGTGAGAACAGCAATGGATTTTAGTTACTGGTGCTAAAATCATACTCCTCTTTTAACAGAAATCTTCATCACTTTCTGTTGTAGAGTAAATAGTATAAACCGGCACTATTTTAAAATAACAAACTCTTGATAGAAGAAATAAAACTACAACTAACATACTCTTTACCATCCCCGTGGAGATGCTACTTGTTCAGAGCGGCAAAGAGAATGACTGGGGGGGGCGGAGCCAGAGGGGGGGCTATATGGACAGCTTTTGCTGTGTGCTCTCTTTGCCATTTCCTGTAGGGGAAGAGAATATCCCACAAGTAAGGATGAAGCCGTGGACCGGACACACCAATGTAGGAGAAATGACTGGGGGATGGGGGAAGTGGGAGTAGTATTTATGCCTTTGGCTGGTGGGTCTTTGCCTCCTCCTGGTGGCCAGGTTCTTATTTTTTCATAAGTAATGAATGCGGCTGTGGACTCTTACCCATTAGGAAGATAAAAGAAAGGAAAATTGCCGCTTGTCGTCTGGAACAGAAGACCGAGGATCCCTCACCCTATTAGCACTAGGATCCTCCAGCACCGCCAAAACATGCCATAGTAGAACACGAAGGCGTGCCAGTCTATAACAAAAGGCAAGACTTAACTCTATCGGGGCAACTGACAACCCCGACCCGAGGGTTGGGCCCCTGAATCTTCAGAGGAAACCGCTTCCCTAGATGGCTGATCTGACCCAGACAATCCCACGCCTGACGATCCCCGGTTAGCATAACACGGACAGTATCTCAGTAACACCTCTTCTGGAAGATATAAATGTGCCAAAGCCATAGATATGGCCAAGCGGAACTGTGCCGTAACCTCCGGAGGAAACAAGCCGCCTTCCAGAGAAGGGGTAAAGGCATTAGGGACACTTGCTTGCGTAGCCAAAGAAGGTTCTAGGGGATGCACCGCAAGGGATATGGGATCCCCAGGGGCTGATGGCTCAGCAGACTCTGGGGGGTAGTTATCAAGCCGTCAACCTCAAATACGCTGCGTATTCCGCAGCGTATTTGTGGCGAGGCTGATACGCCTTAGTTATCAAAGGCTCGAGACCGGCAAAAGTAGAATTTTGTGACGTCAGCTTCGATCCGCCGGACTCAGTCCGACACAGATCGATTCTTACGTCACTCCAGATGTTCCGCACACAAGTGCGGCACATTCTCACTACTTTTGCTAGCTATCAAAAAACTAGCAGGTACGCTCAGCACTTTTACGGCCCAGCGTACCTGGTTTTCAAAGCGCCAGCCTGGAGGTGGCGGATCCCATAGGAATCAATGGGAGTCTGACCATAGCGAAAGTACAAGTTCGCTGCTGACAGACATCCCATTGATTTCTATGGGAGCTGTCTACACCTAACACCCTAACATGTACCCCGAGTCTAAACACCACTAATCTGACCCCCCCTACACCGCCGCAAATAAATAAAGTTATTACCCCCTAAACCGCCGCTCCCGGAGCCCACCGCAAGCTACTCTATACATATTAACCCCTAACCCGCCGCTCCCTGAACCCGCCGCAACCTATATTAAATGTATTAACCCCTATCCTGCCCCCCCTACACCGTCGCCACCTATAATAAATTTATTAACCCCTATCCTGCCCCCCACTACGCCGCCGCCACTGTAATAAAATGATTAACCCCTAAACCTAACCCTAACGCCCCCTAACTTAAATATTAATTCAATAAATCTAAATAAATTAACTCTTATTAACTAAATGAATCCTATTTAAAACTAAATACTTACCTTTAAAATAAACCCTAATATAGCTACAATATAAATAATAATTATATTCTAGCTATCTTAGGATTTATTTTTATTTTACAGGTACCTTTCAATTTATTTTAACCATGTACAATAACTATTAAATAGTTATTAACTATTTAATAGCTTACCTAGCTAAAATAAAGAGAAATGTACCTGTGAAATAAATCCTAACCTAAGTTACAATTACACCTAACACTACACTATACTTTAATAAATTATTCCTATTTAAAAATAAATACTTACCTGTAAAATAAACCCTAAGATAGCTACAATATAATTAATAATTATATTCTAGCTATCTTAGGATTTATATTTATTTTACAGGTTACTTTGTATTTATTTTAGCTAGTTAGAATAGTTATTAAATAGTTATTAACTATTTAATAACTACCTAGCTAAAAGAAATATAAAATTACCTGTGAAATAAATCCTAACCTAAGTTACAATTAAACCTAATACTACACTATCATTAAATTAACTAAATAAACTACCTACAAAGAACTACAATGAAATACAATTACATAAACTAACTAAAGTACAAAAAATAAAAAAAGCTAAGTTACAAAAAATAAAAAATTAAGTTACAAACATGTTAAAAATATTACAACAATTTTAAGCTACTTACACCTAATCTAAGCCCCCTAATAAAATAACAAACCCCCCCAAAATAAAAAAAATCCCTACCCTATTCTAAATTACATAAATTTCAAAGCTCTTTTACCTTACCAGCCCTTAAAAGGGCCATTTGTGGGGGCATGCCCCAAAAAGTTCAGCTCTTTTGCCTGTAAAATAAAAATACAACCCCCCCCCAACATTAAAACCCACCACCCACATACCCCTAATCTAACCCAAACCCCCCTTACAAAAACCTAACACTAATCCCCTGAAGATCATCCTACCTTGAGTCGTCTTCACTCAGCCGAGCCACCGATGGAACTGAAGAGGACATCCGGAGCGGAAGAAGTTAATCCTCCAAGCGGCGCTGAAGAAATCTTCCATCCGATGAAGTCATCATCCAGGCGGCGCTGAAGAAGTCTTCGATCCGGCCGATGTCATCTTCAAAGAGGCGCTGAAGAGGTCTTCTATCCGGGCGAAGTCATCTTCCAAGCCGGGTCTTGAATCTTCCTTCCGCCGACGCGGAACCACCTTCTTCACCGACGGACTACGACGAATGACGGCTCCTTTAAGGGACGTCATCCAAGATGGCGTCCCCTCAATTCCGATTGGCTGATAGGATTCTATCAGCCAATCGGAATTAAGGTAGGAAAATCTGATTGGCTGATGGAATCAGCCAATCAGATTGAGCTCGCATTCTATTGGCTGTTCCGATCAGCCAATAGAATGCGAGCTCAATCTGATTGGCTGATTGGATCAGCCAATCGGATTGAACTTGAATCTGATTGGCTGATTCCATCAGCCAATCAGATTTTCCTACCTTAATTCCGATTGGCTGATAGAATCCTATCAGCCAATCGGAATTGAGGGGACGCCATCTTGGATGACGTCCCTTAAAGGAGCCGTCATTCGTCGTAGTCCGTCGGTGAAGAAGGTGGTTCCGCGTCGGCGGAAGGAAGATTCAAGACCCGGCTTGGAAGATGACTTCGCCCGGATAGAAGACCTCTTCAGCGCCTCTTTGAAGATGACATCGGCCGGATCGAAGACTTCTTCAGCGCCGCCTGGATGATGACTTCATCGGATGGAAGATTTCTTCAGCGCCGCTTGGAGGATTAACTTCTTCCGCTCCGGATGTCCTCTTCAGTTCCATCGGTGGCTCGGCTGAGTGAAGACGACTCAAGGTAGGATGATCTTCAGGGGATTAGTGTTAGGTTTTTGTAAGGGGGGTTTGGGTTAGATTAGGGGTATGTGGGTGGTGGGTTTTAATGTTGGGGGGGGTTGTATTTTTATTTTACAGGCAAAAGAGCTGAACTTTTTGGGGCATGCCCCCACAAATGGCCCTTTTAAGGGCTGGTAAGGTAAAAGAGCTTTGAAATTTATGTAATTTAGAATAGGGTAGGGATTTTATTTATTTTGGGGGGGTTTGTTATTTTATTAGGGGGCTTAGATTAGGTGTAAGTAGCTTAAAATTGTTGTAATATTTTTAACATGTTTGTAACTTAATTTTTTATTTTTTGTAACTTAGCTTTTTTTATTTTTTGTACTTTAGTTAGTTTATGTAATTGTATTTCATTGTAGTTCTTTGTAGGTAGTTTATTTAGTTAATTTAATGATAGTGTAGTATTAGGTTTAATTGTAACTTAAGTTAGGATTTATTTTACAGGTAATTTTGTATTTCTTTTAGCTAGGTAGTTATTAAATAGTTAATAACTATTTAATAACTATTCTAACTAGCTAAAATAAATACAAAGTAACCTGTAAAATAAATATAAATCCTAAGATAGCTATAATATAATTATTAATTATATTGTAGCTATCTTAGGGTTTATTTTACAGGTAAGTATTTATTTTTAAATAGGAATAATTTATTAAAGTATAGTGTAGTGTTAGGTGTAATTGTAACTTAGGTTAGGATTTATTTCACAGGTACATTTCTCTTTATTTTAGCTAGGTAAGCTATTAAATAGTTAATAACTATTTAATAGTTATTGTACATGGTTAAAATAAATTGAAAGGTACCTGTAAAATAAAAATAAATCCTAAGATAGCTAGAATATAATTATTATTTATATTGTAGCTATATTAGGGTTTATTTTAAAGGTAAGTATTTAGTTTTAAATAGGATTCATTTAGTTAATAAGAGTTAATTTATTTAGATTTATTTAATTAATATTTAAGTTAGGGGGGCGTTATGGTTAGGGTTAGACTTAGGTTTAGGGGTTAATCATTTTATTACAGTGGCGGCGGCGTAGTGGGGGGCAGGATAGGGGTTAATAAATTTATTATAGGTTGCGGCGGGTTCATGGAGCGGCGGTTTAGGGGTTAAACTATTTATTTAGTTGCGGAGAGGTGCGGGATCAGCAGGATAGGGGTTAATAATTTTATAATAGAGGGCGACGGTATAGGGGGGGCAGGATAGGGGTTACTAGGTATAATGTAGGTGGCAGCGGTGTCCGGGAGCGGCGGTTTAGGGGTTAATACATTTATAAGAGTTGCGGCGGGGTCTAGGAGCGGCGGTTTAGGGGTTAATACATTTATAAGAGTTGCGGCGGGGTCTAGGAGCGGCGGTTTAGGGGTTAATACATTTATAAGAGTTGCGGCGGGGTCTAGGAGCGGCGGTTTAGGGGTTAGTAACTTTATTTAGTTGCGGGGGGCTCCGGGGGCGCCGGTATAGGGGGCAGAAAAGTGCAGTTTAGTGTGAGTGCTTAGTGACAGGCTAGCAATAAAGCTGGGAAAAAGCCGAAGGGCAGCGAGATCGGATGAGTGATAACTGTCACAGTCCGCTGCTCATCGCCCCGCGGCTTTTTGACAGCTTTATTTGATAACTTAGGCGAACGTATTCAAGGTCCACGGCGGCGAAGGTAGGCGAGCTTAGGCGGACGTATTGGGCCGGCGAAGCCAGAAAAGTAGACGGCTTGATAACTAGCCCCCTCTAAGTTCCCTGTATCGGGAGAAGAGAGCACTCTAGAGAGGCATTCGGAACATAACAGATGGGTTAGCCGGGCTATATCATACTCTTCACTAGAAGTAGAATCTGAATCAGAGACATACGTCTCTAAAAAAGAATCCTGGTAAATAGAAATTATGGATAGAAAATATGAAATAAATAAAATAAAAAAATGGCACCTTACACCCCCAATGGCTGGGGCACTCACCACCTCCTGAGAACCAGACAGCTAGCAGACAGACTTTCCCTCCCTCGCCACGCGGTCAGGACTACGGAAATGGAGCACAGAAGCGTGACCACGCCTCGTCACAAGGTGCACCATGCAGGCCATAGAAAAACGCACCAAGGCCCTCAGGGGCTGCGCAGTCTGACAAGAAAAGGCTGTTATGTTCCGAACTAGCCACAAGCCCAAGTGACGCTACACATTAGCAGACAGAATCACATAACAAACATGATTAAAGTCCCTCCTGTTCAATAACCCTCCTCAGGAGATATTAAACCTTGATTCCTTACAAAGACAAAAGAAGTCCCACTGAGACCCTAACTTTTTTGTTTACATTACTTATTACATCAAAGAAAAATGAAACAATCTTACCTGAATCAACGCAGTGGAACAGAAACACGGCCCTTCAAGTGTGACAGATAGTAGCCTCGCTTCTGACATGGACTTGAAAGAAGAAAGCAGGCAGCAAAACTCGTCAACACTGATTGCTAAGGAGCTGTTAATATGAGTCGGGATGGTTTCGCAGACTCTCCCTGCATCTCCGGACCCTTAACATTTATCCATGCTCTCACTGAGAGGCTGACAGTATTACTTAAAACTCCAGTCCCATTTCGAATACTACCCTCCATAAGAGACTATCTAAAATCTTCTGATACTTCTCTGCCAACCTCCTGTGACGAAAGGCAAAGAATAACTGGGGGATGAGGGAAGAGGGGGAGGTATTTAAGCCTTTGGCTGGGGTGTCTTTGCCTCCTCCTGGCGGTCAGGTCCTGAGTTCCCAAAAGTAATGAATGTAGCTGTGGACTCTTCCCGTTTAAGAGGAAAATGACCTGGCAATACGTTGCTCCAGTGGGGACTTTATCTATGTGTTTAACCATTTTGACAATAAGCATTTTATTATTAAACTAATGGTACAAAATAACAGCACTGATAACGTCAAGTGTTGCATATAAAGTATGACAGTGTAGACAAAACATAAAACCTTCCCAATGCAAATCAATTATTAAACTAATGGTCAGTGCAAAGGTTAAACGCATAGATAATATTGCACACAACAGGCATTGCTGATTCTGAACAGGATATAGCTGGTGAGCCAATCAGGACAAGCATACACATGTAGCCACCAATATATGATATGCTTAAACATCAAATAAATTAGAGCATTTTGTTATTAGACTAGACTGTCCCCTTAAGTAAATGGGAAATATATGATGGCAGATAACACCTTTACTGTCTGTGTCTGATAGTGCTGGTTGCTAAGAATGAATTGTCTCTGTCAGATGATCCCTAACAAATTATCATTTCATTTACCCTTTTTGCCCACGAGCTGAGCTCCTTATGGACCAGCTGAGTGAGCTCCGATTGGCAGAAGGGCAGGAAGTAGACAATTTCATTGATCCTTCCCAGGAACTCGTCTCTCCGGAAATGAGCCTGCAAGAAAGGGGACAGAGACGTCCTGTTAGTGAGGAGCTACTGCAAGTATGAATATTACCCCATGGGACAACTCCTCACCACTGAGATGGAAGATCAGTCTTGTATGGTAAAACACAAAAAATAAATAAGGGGCATTAAGTGTACAACATGGTATAATGTCTTGACCTCTGGAATATAAACCACTCAGAACCATACAGGCTGGCAATCAGTAATAGGAGTGCATACAGAAAATAGCTGTCACATAAAAGAGCCATATTATTATTATTATCAGTTATTTGTAGAGTGCCAACAGATTCTGCAGCACTAATAGAGTGCAAGAGAATATACTGACATGACAGGCACAGGGGACAGTGACAGGCTTTGTGTGACATGACAGGCACAAAGACAGTGACAGGCTGCGTGCGAAATGACAGACAGCGACAGGCTGCGTGCGAAATGACAGACAGCGACAGGCTGTGTGCGAAATGACAGTCGGAGGACAAAGTGACAGGCTGTGTTAGACATGACAGGCAGAGGGGACAGTGACAGGTTTTGTGTGACATAACAGACCCAGAGAACAGTGACAGGCTTTGTGTGACATGACAGGCACAAAGACAGTGACAGGCTGCATGTGAAATGACATGCACAGAGACAGTGACAGGCTGTGTGTGACATGATAGGCACAAAGTCAGTGACAAGCTGTGTGTGACATGACAGGCACAGAGTCAGTGACAGGCTGTGTGTGACATGACAGGCACAGAGTCAGTGACAGGCTGTGTGTGACATGACAGGCACAGAGTCAGTGACAGGCTGTGTGTGACATGACAGGCACAGAGTCAGTGACAGGCTGTGTGTGACATGACAGGCACAGAGTCAGTGACAGGCTGCGTGTGACATGACAGGCACAGAGTCAGTGACAGGCTGTGTGTGACATGACAGGCACAGAGTCAGTGACAGGCTGTGTGTGACATGACAGGCACAGAGTGAGTGGCAGGCTGTGTGTGACATGACAAGCACAGAGACAGGCTGTGTGTGATATGACAGGCACAGAGACAGGCTGTGTGTGATATGACAGGCACAGAGACAGGCTGTGTGTGATATGACAGGCACAGAGACAGGCTATGTGTGACATGACAGGCACAGAGACAGGCTGTGTGTGACATGACAGGCACAGAGTCAGTGACAGGCTGTGTGTGACATGACAGGTACAGAGACAGGCTGTGTGTGACATGATAGGTACAGAGACAGGCTGTGTGTGACATGACAGGCACAGAGGCAGTGACAGGCTGTGCGTGACATGACAAGCACAGAGACAGGTTGTGTGTGACATGACAAGCACAGAGACAGGCTGTGTGTGACATGATAAGCACAGAGACAGGCTGTGTGTGACATGACAGGCACAGAGAAAGGCTGTGTGTGATATGACAGGCACAGAGACAGTGACAGGCTGTGTGTGACATGACAAGCACAGAGACAGGATGCGTGTGACATGATAGGCACAGAGACAGAATGCATGTGACATAACAGGCACAGAGACAGGCTGTGGGTGACATGACAAGCACAGAGACAGGCTGAGTGTGTGATATGACAGGCACAAAGACAGGCTGTGTGTGATATGACAGGCACAGAGTCTGTAAGAATATATAACCGTAATCGCACCATTTTGTCTCTAGTAATACATTTTGTTTAAGCATACCATTTTAAGATGAGTTTATTATAGTTCATTATAAGTTAGTTAGTTATGCGGTGAGAAAAATGTGTTGATGTTCTAAGCTGAACACTTTATCTTAATAATTTGTCCGATGGCCTTATGTCATGTCTTTGGTGATGCGCCCGGATATACTTTTATCTAACACTCCTCGCTCATTAAAAATACTGATTTTTACTCCTTATTTTTACTATGTTTTTACAAGTTCCTTGTTCCAAGCATATTGTGTAAGATGATGTGACTATGATACATCATTGCTTAACCCCATACACTGTAACCATTGTCTATAAAAGTATGTGATGCCTTATAATAAACAGAACAGTGATTAGACTTTACTTGCTGCCTTGTCTTGATGTTCATGAGATATCTCGTCAAGTAACCCATTCAGTTACAGGTGAAGAATACTGCTAATTGTCAAGTGATACCCCCGGTTATAAGGTAACGCCCAACAATTTTGGTGTCAGAGCATGGGATTCACACAGGGGTAAGTAGATAAGTGTTTTTATTCTGCTTTTCCCTCTGTGAATCTGAACCCACAGTCTGGTCGGCGTTAGTGATATATAAAGAGTTAAAGTCCCCTGGACAAGTTTAAGTCCTGCCATTAAGCGTGGGTATGCGTAGGTCTAAAGGTTATAGCATGAGTTCAAGTCTTACCTTATTTGTTTACAAGTTAAACAAAAGTGCAATAACGGAAGTTAAAGTCTTTAGTTTTAAGGTTTTTTTTTATGCTTGTTGCTTAATTGCTTATTTCATTGCTAATCTTATTGTGTTGGGAATGTGGGGTCTGTTCAAAGGGCTTAGTGATAAGTGCTGTAGCCGTTTGTTGCATACTGTGCTCATGGAGAAAATTCCTGACTCCCTGTACATAATGTTGTAATGTGACATGACAGTATGTATCTTGAAAAATAGCTTGGTATATGAAAACCCTTTCTTTTTGTTTTATGGTCTTTGCAGTAACGAAATGAAGATTCTGTGTAACGGAGATTCTTTGACAGTGGGTGTGCACTAAGCATACAAGCAGAAACCATAGAACAGTGACAGTGCCATTATTTTCTGACCTTTCCCAGAATATAGTAATTAGGTGTTTGTGTGTTTTCTAGAGTTTATTGATCTTCTAAAGTGATTGCATTATTAGCATGATTTCATAGTATTGTGCAGGGTAAAATGTACAAAACCATAGCTAAAGGTTGTTACAGGATTTGAATTATTTGCAGTGTTTTGTTAGAATACAGTATCTTTCAGTGCTGTGTTTCAGTGATTGTAAGTATATGTGCTTGCTTGCTTGGTTGATTGTGTTTGTTAAAAGTTTGCGTTGGCTGTAAATGTTTTGCGTAGTTGACAGTTGTTTTTAAACGATTTCTTAGAGAATGTTTTTATTCTTTAGAGATTGTGTGAGGAAGATAGCTGTATGTGTTGAATAGATATTGGGATGTATATGATTTTGCCTGATTTGAGGGATACTACTTATTTTAGGAGTGCATGGATTGTCTTTTAGTTTGTTGTCATATTGCGTTTGCATGACACAGAGTGTTTCACGCGAACTAAGGGGGGGGAGTACTGATGAGTATCTTTATTTATGTGATTTGGGTGATTGTTTTTAAGTAAGAAAATGAACCTACAATATTTAGACAAGTTTTTAACAAAATATTTGTATTTGCAGGATGAGATCGTAGAGCTGTATACATTAAAAAAAAAACACTAAATGATTTTTGAGTTTTTCATATTTAGGTAAATCTGTACAGATAAAATTCCATAGTGCACTTTTCAAAAGACTCAAGATTAAATGCAAGTAAACCTTTAAAATAAATGCCTGGTGCCTAGGTGAATTAAAGAAAAGGAAGATAAAAAACATAATTTATGTAAGAACTTACCTGATAAATTAATTTATTTCATATTGGCAAGAGTCCATGAGCTAGTGACGTATTTATTTATTTATTTATAAAATATTTTACCAGGAAGGATACATTGAGATTTCTCTCGTTTTCAAGTATGTCCTGGGAATATGGGATATACAATCCTACCAGGAGGGGCAAAGTTTCCCAAACCTCAAAATGCCTATAAATACACCCCTCACCACACCCACAATTCAGTTTAATGAATAGCCAAGTAGTGGGGTGATAAAGAAAGGAGTAAAAAGCATCAAAAAAGGAATTTAAGAACTTACCTGATAAATTAATTTCTTTCATATTGGCAAGAGTCCATGAGACCCACCCTTTTTATGGTGGTTATGATTTTTTTGTATAAAGCACAATTATAATATTTTTGTATAAAGCACAATTAAGTTGTGCTTTATACAAAAAAATCATAACCACCATAAAAAGGGTGGGTCTCATGGACTCTTGCCAATATGAAAGAAATGAATTTATCAGGTAAGTTCTTACATAAATTATGTTTTCTTTTATGTAATTGGCAAGAGTCCATGAGCTAGTGACGCATGGGATAGTAATACCCAAAATGTGGAACTCCACAGAAGAGTCACTAGAGAGGGAGGGATAAAAATAATAACAGCCATTTTCCGCTGAAAAAATTAATCCACAACCCAAAATATAAGTTTATTCTCATAAATGAAAAGAAAAAACGTAAACATAAGCAGAGGAATTAAACAAACAGCTGCCTGAAGAACTTTTCTATCAAAAACTGCTTCTGAGGAAGCAAATACATCAAAACAGTAGAATTTAGTAAATGTATGCAAAGAAGACCAAGTTGCTGCTTTTCAAATCTGATCAACTGAAGCTTCATTCTTAAAAGCCCACAAAGTGGAGACTGATCTAGTAGAATGAGCTGTATTTCTCTGAGGCGGGGCCTGACCCGACTCCAAATAAGCCTGAGGAATCAAAAGCTTTAACCAAGATGCCAAGGAAATGGCAGAAGTCTTCTGACCTTTCCTAAAACCAGAAAAGACAAGAAATAGACTAGAAGTCTTCCTGAAATCTTTAGTAGCTTCAACATAATATTTCAAAGCTCTTACAACATCCAAAGAATGTAAGGATCTCTCCAAAGATTTCTTAGGATTAGGACACAAAGAAGGAACAACAATTTCTCTATTAATGTTGTTAGAATTCACAACCTTCGGTAGAAATTTAAATGAAGTCCGCAATACTGCCTTATCCTGATGGAAAATCAGAAAAGGAGATTCACAAGAAAGAGCAGATAATTCGGAAACTCTTCTAGCAGAAGAAATTGCCAAAAGGAACAACACTTTCCAAGAAAGTAGTTTAATATCCAAAGAATGCATAGGCTCAAAAGGAGGAGCCTGTAAAGCCTTCAAAATCGAATTATGACTCCAAGGAGGAGAGATTGATTTAATGACAGGCTTGATACGGACCAAAGCCTGTACAAAACAGTGAATATCAGGAAGCTTAGCAATCTTTCTGTGAAATAAAACAGAAAGAGCAGAGATTTGTCCCTTCAATGAACTTGCAGACAAGCCTTTATTCAAACCATCCTGAAGAAACTGTAAAATTCTAGGAATTCTAAAAGAATGCCAGGAGAATTTATGAGAAGAACACCATGAAATATAAGACTTCCAAACTCAATAATAAATCTTCCTAGAAACAGATTTACGAGCCTGTAACATAGTATTAATCACTGAGTCAGAGAAACCTCTATGACTAAGCACTAGGCGGTCAATTTCCATACCTTCAAATTTAATGATTTGAGATCCTGATGGAAAAACGGACCTTGAGACAGAAGGTCTGGTCTTAAAGGAAGTGGCCAAGGTTGGCAACTGGACATCGGAACAAGATCTGCATACCAAAACCTGTGAGGCCATGCTGGAGCTACCAGCAACACAAACGATTGTTCCATGATGATCTTGGAAATCACTCTTGGAAGAAGAACTAGAGGCGGGAAGATATAAGCAGGTTGGTAACACCAAGGAACTGCTAAAGCATCCACCGCCTCCGCCTGTGGATCCCTGGACCTTGACAGGTACCTGGGAAGTTTCTTGTTTAGATGGGAAGCCATCAGATCTATTTCTGGAAGACCCCACATCTGAACAATCTGAAAAAACACATCTGGATGGAGCGACCACTCCCCCGGATGTAAAGTCTGACGGCTGAGATAATCCGCTTCCCAATTGTCTACACCTGGGATATGAACCGCAGAAATTAGACAGGAGCTGGATTCCGCCCAAAAAAGTATCCAAGATACTTCTTTCATAGCTTGGGGACTGTGAGTCCCACCCTGATGATTGACATATGCCACAGTTGTGATATTTTCTGTCTGAAAACAAATGAACGGTTCTCTCTTCAACAGAAGCCAAACCTGAAGAGCCCTGAAAATAGCACTGAGTTCTAAAATATTGATTGGTAACCTCGCCTCTTGAGATTTCCAAACCCCTTGTGCTGTCAGAGATCCCCAGACAGCTCCCCAACCTGAAAGACTTGCATCTGTTGTGATCACAGTCCAGGATGGACGAACAAAAGAGGCTCCTTGAACTATACGATGGTGATCTAACCACCAAGTCAGAGAGAGTCGAAAATTGGGATTTAAGGATATTAATTGTGATATCTTTGTATAATCCCTGCACCATTTATTCAGCATACAAAGCTGGAGAGGTCTCACATGAAAACGAGCAAAGGGGATTGCGTCCAATGATGCAGTCATGAGACCTAAAACTTCCATGCACATAGCTACTGAAGGGAATGATTGAGAATGAAGGTTCCGACAAGCTGAACCCAATTTTAGTCGTCTCTTGTCTGTTAGAGACAGAGTCATGGACACTGAATTTATCTGGAAACCTAAAAAGGTGACCCTTGTCTGAGGAATCAAGGAACTTTTTGGTAAATTGATCCTCCAACCATGTCTTTGAAGAAACAACACTAAGCCCTGAGCTCTGTTACGGGGACCAGAGAAAAATTAGATCTGAGCGGTCTAAATGAGGCATTAACTACGCTAACCAGGTAAAACATACAGCCTTCAAGCCTCCAATGTTACAACCTGTGCTGTCCTTACCATCCGATTTTGGCTACGGGGGTGCTAGCTGTGGAAACGGCCAGAAGGACCAAAAACAAGTAGGCAAAAAGCAGTGTAACAGCAGCACTACAAAGACTTCTGAGAAAGACTCCAGAGAGAAGGGCCGTTATAAAAAAAGGGAAATTTATTATAACAGGTTAAAATCAGGTACGTGGCAGGCAAACATCCTGACTAGTTTCGTGCTCTCAAGAGCACTTAATCATGGGATACGTTTGCGTGTGCAAACCCCTATTTAGATAAAATATTCTTTGTTAAACCACAAACCTCCTCCATATACATCGGATACATTACATGTGACATACAATGAGACAGACAAAAAAAACATAAGAATTATAATAATAAAAAAAAAGGAGAATAAAGAGCTTTCAACAGCAGGGTAAATAGTACCTTACTCATAATTGTATTCTAAGAATCTCGTGGTACTCGCCTAGGGACAATTCCTTGAGCAGGTTTGCCATTGGAACTTTCTAACTTTGGCTTTAACCATTTGTTCATGAAATATCGGCAATTGATCTAATCTGCTACCTTTGCTGCAGTCTATCTCAAAGCCTATGGAGGTTTCTCTCATTTTCATATTTTTCCCTCAATTACTTCTCTTATATGTCCTTGGCTATTGCAGTCTATATTGGAAGTATATAATCTTGGGGGGTAATATTCTTTTAAATTCAGTAATATCATTTATCTAAATAAAACAGATGAACGAAATTCAACAACTTCTGTATCACAACAAATCAAACAAATGAAGTCACGGGTGCCCCACACCCTAGTACCTATTTATATGGCTATTAGTAGTTCCCTCATCAATTGTCCCTTTGTTAAGTGGTCTCCTATGTCAGATCAGCGACTATCTTCCTCTAAGAAATTCTTGCCTTTCTCCTCTACCCTGTCCCCTCCCCTTCTCTGATTATCCAGTAAAACCAGATCTTCTGGAATGTAGGCCCTGTGTCTTGAATAAATGCTGCTGTCTCGTACATCGAATAAATCATCTGTATTCTGTTGAGGACCTCTGCCCATGTTGGTGTCTCATTTTTCCAATATTTAGCTATAGCTATTCTTGTGGTGGTGCATAGGATTCGAATGAAAGTGTTTATATGTGGGTTTAGTCTCGGAATTGTCTCATGCAGCAGCGCCTGGGCTGGTGTAAGAGAGATCCTTTCGCTTAACAGGGTACTTAGCATTAAAGATAGTTTCCTCCAAATGTTTTGGACTTTAGGGCAATCCCACCACATGTGAAGATATGATCCTCTAACTTTACACCCCCTATAACAGTATCTAGAGTTTCCTAGTGTCATGTGAAATGTTTTCAGTGGTGTCAAGTACCATCTAAAGGTGGTCTTCAATACATTCTCTCTAAGGTCTGCACTAATAAGGCCCTTACTAGCGTAATGAAATATATCATTCCAGTCATCAATCGTATGCTCCTTTGCAATGTCTTCCTCCCAATTTAGTAGCAATGTAGATTTAGTCATGTATTTAGTTTCCTGTAATGATATGTATAATCTAGATATTGCTTTCTTGGGTCTGTGGATTGCTAAACATAGATTTTCGAGAGTCGTTTTTGGACTGTGTATTGTGGCCCCACTGATATATGTTTGTACAGCTGATGTGATCTGCAGGTAGAGGAACCAGTGTATCTGTATAGGCTCTAGCTTCTGTCTAAGTTGTGTGAAGGTCAATAGTTTACCTTGTGTATATATATCCGCCACCCTGTATAAGCCTTTATTTTCCAATTTTTTGATATGGTATATAAACTCCTCATTTATCAAGTATTTTAGTGGTGTTATCAGGGTTCGTCTAGGTATCAGCTTCCCTATCCGCTGTATCTTGGTCCATTGTTGGCAAACCCCCTATTTAAAGGGAAAGCAACAATCAATCAATTAAATTCTTAAAAAACAAAATACAATAGTACATTAAAATAAATGAATAATACATGTAAATCATATACATAACCACTAAGGAGAAGGAAAACACTTGATAAACATATGTAGTAGAATAATAAGGAAATATTGTTTGGCTCATCAAATATGAGTTCAATATATTGTGACTCATTTTTTATATATTTATATATTTTGCTCATCTTATTTTATGTCCTATAATTTATGAGCAATCTCATGATAAAAAACCATACATAAAGAGAAAACAAAACTATAAATTAAGTATATTCTAGAAAAAGATGTATATATATATATAAATATAAATATATATATATATATATATATATATATATATATATATATATATATATATATATATATAAACTAAACTTAACTTTGTTCACAAGCTCAACCCATGGGTAAAATATATAATGTGACAAGGATCAAAGACAATATAGTCAAAGATATGTACGCAAGGAGCACAAGACATTGAGGTGTTATTAATGGCTATTGTAGCCTCATTCTATAAAGTAACTTAGATCCCACTCACGATTCAAACCTAAGGGTGATAGTGTTTTTAATCTGTATATCCAATACAGTTCTTGTTTCAACAACAATTTGAGTCTATCACCCCCTCTAACTGGGTGGAAAACCCTATCAATAACACGTACTTCCATGTTAAATACATTACACATATGTGTTAAATTAAAATGTTGTGCAACGGCAGATTCCTTAACATAATCCTTCGTATCTCTCACATGCTCTCTTATTCTGGATCTCAATTCTCTGGACGTTTGGCCTGTGTACTGTAGGGAACAAAGCTTACACTCAAGGAGATAAACCACATAGGTGGTACGATTTTTTGCATAAAACTTGCTATTCAATTCTTCTCCTGTAACAGTGCTTTTGAAACCACTACCAGTATAAAGTGTATTGCAGGTGATGCAAGGACCCGTTCCACATTTAAACGTGCCTTTCTTCCTAATCCAATTACTCCTGTCCTCTCTTTCCGTACAAACCAGACTGGGAGATAATCTTGTAGATAAAGTAGATGTTTTTTTTAGAGACAATTTTACATTTATCTATTAGCGGGCTTAAAACGGGATCTTCGTTTAGTATATTCATATTTTTTCTCAAAATAGCACATACTTGAAAAAACTGTGTAGAGTATTCTGTGGAGAAAACTACACTCTTTTGTTATTGTCTCCTTTCTTTCATGTCCCTGTATAAGGTCAGTTTGTGTCATTTTTCTCACTCCTTCCAAGCTATCCTTAAGATCTTTCTTATTGTAACCCCTAACTGTTAAGCGTTCTATAAGTGCTTCTGCTTGTTTATCAAAAAGTTCACTGGAGTTGGTATTCCTGCGTAAACGCATGAATTGGCCCCTGGGGATAGACCTCACCAAATGTGGTGGATAGCAGGACCGCGCATGCAGTATGGTATTCCCTGCCGTTGGTTTACGAAAGGTATTGCTGATAACAATATTTTTATCAGCATCCCCTTGCAGAACCAAATCAAGATAATTAACTGATATGGTCTGTGGTTCACCAGTGAAATTCAACTTCATGTCATTACAGTTAAGATATTCAAGAAAACTCTGAAAATCAAAATTTTCCTTGACAACAAAAATGAGGTTGTTTATAAATCGCATATAGAACATAATCCGATCTTTAAAAGGATTCTGCACTGTATACAAGTATAAATCCTCCCACCATCCCACATACAGGTTTGCAAATGAAGGAAAAAACTTGGCCCCCATCGCCGTACCGCAAACCTGTAAGTAGAATTCTTTATTAAACATGCAAAAATAGTGTTTTAACAAAAATGTTTGCATGTTTAATAAAGAATTTTTATGCAAATTATCGGACCACCTATGTGGTTTATCTGCTCGAGTGTAAGCTTTGTTCCCTACAGTACACAGGCCAAACGTCCAGAGAATTAAGATCCAGGATAAGAGAGCATGTGAGAGACACGAAGGATTATGTTAAGGAATCTGCCGTTGCACAACATTTTAATTTAACACATATGAGTAATGTATTTAACATGGAAGTACGTGTTATTGATAGGGTTTTCCACCCAGTTAGAGGGGGTGATAGACTCAAATTGTTGTTGAAACAAGAACTGTATTGGATTTACAGATTAAAAACACTATCACCCTTAGGTTTGAATCGTGAGTGGGATCTAAGTTACTTTATAGAATGAGGCTACAATGTCTTGTGCTCCTTGCGTATATATCTTTGACTATATTGTCTTTGATCCTTGTCACATTATATATTTTACCAATGGGTTGAGCTTGTGAACAAAGTTGGGTTTAGTTTATATATATATATATATATATATATATATCTTTTTCTAGAATATACTTAATTTATAGTTTTGTTTTCTCTTTATCTATGGTTTTTTATCATGAGATTGCTCATAAATTATAGGACATAAAATAAGATGAACAAAATACATAAATATATAAAAAGTATGAGTCACAATATATTGAACTCATATTTGATGAGCCAAACAATATTTCCTTATTATTCTACTACATATGTTTATCAAGTGTTTTCCTTCTCCTTAGTGGTTATGTATATGATTTACATGTATTATTCATTTATTTTAATGTACTATTGTATTTTGTTTTTTAAGAATTTAATTGATTGTTTGTTGCTTTCCCTTTAAATAGGGGGTTTGCACACGCAAACGTATCCTATGATTAAGTGCTCTTTAGAGCACGAAACTAGTCAGGATGTTTGCCTGCCACGTACCTGATTTTAACGTGTTATAATAAATTTACCTTTTTTTTATAACAGCCCTTCTCTCTGGAGTCTTTCTCAGAAGTCTTTGTAGTGCTGCTGTTACACTGCTTTTTAAAAAACTCCCTTTCCCCCCCAGTGACAGTTTAAATAATTGAATCCAACTGAGAACCAAATAAATTATTACCTTGGAAAGAAAGAGATAGTAATCTAGATTTAGATACCATGTCAGCATTTCAATATTTAAGCCACAAAGCTCTTCTAGCTAAAATAGCCAAAGACATAGAGTTAACATCAATTTTGATGATATAAAAAATGGCATCACAGATAAAATGATTAGCATGTTGAAGCAAGCGAACAATGCTAGACAAATCAGGATCTGTTTCCTATTGCGCTAAACTTTCCAACCAAAAGGTTCATGCAGCTGCAACATCAGCCATAGAAATGGCAGGCCTGAGAAGATAGATAGAATATAAATAAGCTTTCCTAAGATAAGATTCAAGTTTCCTATCTAAGTGGTCCTTAAAGGAAGTACTATCTTCCATAGGAATAGTAGTACGTTTGGCAAGAGTAGAAATAGCCCCATCAACTCTGGGGATCTTTTCCCAAAACTCCAAACTAACTGCTGGCAAAGGATACCATTTTTTAAACCTTGAGGAAGGGATAAAAGAAGTACCAGGCCTATTCCATTCCTTTAGAAATCATATCAGAACTAGCATCAGGAACTGGAAAAACCTATGGAGTAACCACAGGAGGTTTATAAACAGAGTTTAAACGTTTACTAGTTTTAATATCGAGAGGACTAGTTTCCTCAATATCCAACATAATCAACACCTCTTTTAACAAGGAACGAATATACTCCATTTTAAATAAATAAGTAGATTTGTCAGTGTCAATATCTGAGGTAAGATCTTCTGAATCAGATAGATCCTCATCAGAGGAGGATAATTCAGTATGTTGTCGGTCATTTGAAAATTCATCAACTTTATGAGAAGTTTTAAAAGACCTTTTACGTTTATTAGAAGGCGGGATAGCAGACAAAGCCTTCTGAATCACATCAGCAATAAAATCTTTTATATTCACAGGGATATCATGTACATTAGATGTTGAAGGAACAACAGGCATTGTTCTATTACCGATGGATACATTCTCTGCATGTAAAAGCTTATCATGACAACTATTACATACCACAGCTGGAGATATAATCTCCACAAATTTACAACATATACACTTAGCTTTGGTAGAACTGTTATCAGGCAACAGGGTTCCAACATTGGTTTCTGAGACAGGATCAGATTGAGACATTTTGCAAATGTAAGAGAAAAAAACAACATATAAAGCAAAATTATCAATTTCCTTATATGGCAGTTTTAGGAATGGGAAAAAAAATGCAAACAGCATAGCCCTCTGACATAGAAAAAGGCAAGAGGCGCATAGGAATGGGGTTTTAAATAATGAAATTATTTGGCGCCAAGTATGACGCACAACGCAAAATGAATTTTTCTGGCGCTAACAACATCCGTAAATGACACACTCACGTCATTGCAGACGCATCTTGTGCAAGTAATTCGGCATCAACTAAGATGCCGGAAATGACAAACTTACGTCATCGGACGTACCTTCGCGCCAAGAATGACGCAATAAACATCAGCATTTTGCGCCGCGCGAGCCTATTTTTGCCATCGGACGTACCTTCGCGCCAATAATGACGCAATAATCATCATCATTTTGCACTTGGGGGCCTAATTTTGTCCGTGAAAATTTAATGAAAAAGACAGTCAATTTGAAAAAAAGACTAAACCCCAGGTAAGAAAAATATCTTCCTAAATATGTTTTTTCCCAAATATGAAACTGAATAGTCTGCAAAAGGAAATATACATAAACCTGACTCATGGCAAATATAAGTACAATACATATATTTAGAACTTTATATTAATACATAAAGTGCCAAACCATAGTTGAGAGTCTCTTAAGTAATGAAAACATACTTACCGAAAGACACCCATCCACATATAGCAGATAGCCAAACCAGTACTGAAACAGTTATCAGTAGAGGTAATGGAATATGAGAGTATATCGTCGATCTTAAAAAGGGAGGTAGGAGATGAATCTCTACGACCGATAACAGAGAACCTATGAAATAGATTTCCAGCGAGGAAAACCATTGCATTCAATAGGTGATACTCCCTTCACATCCCTCTGACATTCACTGTACTCTGAGAGGAATCGGGCTTCAAAATGCTGAGAAGCGCATATCAACGTAGAAATCTAGAACAAACTTACTTCACCACTTCCATGGGAGGCAAAGTTTGTAAAAAACTGAATTGTGGGTGTGGTGAGGGGTGTATTTATAGGCATTTTGAGGTTTGGGAAACTTTGCCCCTCCTGGTAGGATTGTATATCCCATACGTCACTAGCTAATGGACTCTTGCCAATTACATAAAAGAAAGACCTTTGTCAAGTTTGTTTAACCACCATACAGCAGTAAAAGTTGCTGAACTATCTTGTGGATCCATTCTTTGCATTGCAAGCTGGTACCAGCCCCAGAACTGGACTCTGAGTAATCTATGACTGTTTCCTATGATGTGTGTCTTCAGAACATAAAGACTATCCTTCTCTGGACTGTGCCTTGCCTGTTTGAGTTGAGTACTTGTTATGCTGTTACAGAGTCATCCACAGCTAGATTAGGGGAGTATTGTTTTAACTTGTTTACTTATATTGCTTGTTTTGTATTCTCTTGTAATTGTGTTATTTTTATTGATCATATTAGTTATAAGAGGTGATATAGCTTTGTCTGGAGAATGCCTTATTTTTATTCATTCATTGTAGTTTATGTATTTAAACAAAGTAACCTTCCAGATAAGTGTAACTCTAAACCTTGCAGTATTGTAACCTATTGTATAGCCCACTGAGTATAGAGAATATGGTTGCACCTTTATAGTTTAAAGAAAATGCTGCAATATCTCAGAATATTCTAGACCCTTCACCATTATAGAACACAGAAGGTTCCCCCGTGTTTCTATACCGCCCCTTAATATTTAAGCGAAGAAGGGATATATGTGTCTTACAATGGAGAAAGGTATGAGAATATTAAGTTTTTGTAGGGATTTCCCATTGTAATTATTCCTTAGTGTATAATCAAACTACTCAAAATAAAAGAGTGAGGACACGTCTCAGCTAGAAAGTTATATAAATTATACAGTGAAATATGAGTTTTGGGAGTAGTATAATTTTAATGACATTGATAGCATATTTTCTACTTACAATGGCTCTTATTGGATCTGTGTTATGAAAGCATATGTATTTTCCCTTTATTAACTGGTATGGTATCTGTTATTTGAGTTTTGTAATTCCAGGTGTTTGTCAGCAAAGGGAATTATCTTACCATACAGATGTGTTTACCTTTAAAAAAAAAGATTGTGTAGTTTTAATAATGTTATGATTGTATTCTTCCTCATACAGGAGTACGAGAGAATTTAGGTTGCATAAAATAATTAGTAAATTAATAGTGTGTCTATCAGATGAGACAGCTGATTCTACCAAGATCATATTTGGCAAATTATAAACATTACATATAGTAGCTTTGCAGAATAAAACAACATTAGGTTCTTTTTTTAGTAGTTCAAAGAGAAAGTGAAAATTAATTTCAAAGAAAATGTTTTTATGGACTGTTTTACTTTTTATTTTTGTTGCAGGGAAGGCCTAAGCACAAGTTTCTTAGCATAGCCATACAGCCTCTTGATGAAGTCTAGCAGTTTTTACTTGCTTAGTATTCATGTTTAATCATTTCAATTGTATAGAGTAGCTGTGAGTTATTCTCTGTAAAAGTATTATAAAGGTATAGAAAAAAAAAGCAGACAAAGGGCTTTAACATAGAGATATTCATATAAATATGTATGTATATATATGTTTATATGTGTGTACAGATGTATTTATGTGTGTACAGTATATATGTATTTACAGACAGAGTATATACACATAAATACATATGTATTATACACACAGACATATATGCACATAAATACACATATGTATTATACACACAGACATATATACACATAAACACATATGTATTATACAAAGACATATATACACATAAATACATATGTATTATACACACAGACATATATACACATATAAACACATAAATACATATGTTTTATACACACAGACATATATACACATGAATACATATGTATTATACACACATAGACATATACACATACATACATATATGCACATAAATACATATGTATTATACACAGACATATGGTATTATACACACAGACATATATACACATATAAACACATAAATACATATGTTTTATACACACAGACATATATACACATATATACACATGAATACATATGTATTATACACACAGACATATACACATACATACATATGTATTATACACACAGACGTGCAGTGGATCCCTTTGCATTCAAGTAGATGAAATCATGGAAAATCATATGTAAATATTTCACATTCTAAAGCTCTTCACATAGGGGAACATGTTCTTAGTAGTTTGAAATAGATATTTTATATTATATATATATATGACTAAGGGTCTGTGTTGACTCAAAACGTCACTGTTTTTACTTTGTTTGTTACCTCAATAAAGAATGGATATTTTTTATCAATAAGTGCTGACGCTATTTGTTTCACTATATTAATATATGTGGGGCTGGCAGACCCCACTTAGCGTACGTGCACTATTCTAATAAGGATAAATATGCTGAAATATGCTGAACAAATGCTGGAATAATGGCATAAAGAAAGGTGCTGGACTTACCCATTGAAGTTGTATATATATATATATATATATATATATATATATAGTCCTGAATATAAGACAACACTCACTGGATATGTAGTAAAACTTAGCTTTTATTGTAGAGTTTCAAAAGGTAAAAAGTCCCATGACATTTCGGTGCCTAACTGGCACCTTTATGAAATGGATCAGTGGTTTATCAGGCAGATGGAATAGCCTGACATCCGGAAAACTGGTTAAAAACTTCAGGACGCTGCAGCCTTAAATACCCTCCATGTCCACAAAGTGCCTGTTTGAAACAGTGCCTGTTCGAAAACACGAGCGCGCGTCTCTTAAGACACGCCCCTTCCGGTTCATGTGGTGAGCTTCCATTGGTGCAACCAACACCATCACCAGCACTGAGATCAAGCGCATGGCTAATTAGCATATGCAATGCTGCATATGACATATAGGGAGTACCGGGAATGTCTCAATAAGGAAACTGCAATGTCAATACAAAGGGATGTTAAAAAATACTGTATGCAATGAACATGGTCCAAATGGATCAGATACGTAATACTGTGCATTTCAAAAAAGTCATTTTAGTGCAGGCCAAGAGAGGGTGATATTACATATATCAAAAGTGCATAACTGCACAGGTAGCAGGATCAGGGGGATTTGAACACGTAGGCCAATCAAATTGATGGAAAGCCAAGATGTAAGTGACGGGAGATCAGCACACAAGTGTCAGTCAGTGGTTACAGACAAGTGGTGTCTGCTTTCATCCGATGAAGGGGCCATAATCCAATTGAATGTTGAGGCCATTAGGTTCTACCGTATCCAAGGTGTAAATCCATTTTGTTTCGCGTTGTAATAAAACTTTACTGCGGTCACCACCTCTACCCAGAGGTGGTATATGATCAACTTTTATCGTCCTTAGACTGAAGACACTGTTTCTGCTGAAAAAAGTGACTTGCCACTGGCTGATATGAACATCCCTTCTTGATAGCTTCCCTGATAGCATGTCTATGGTTGGCCATCCTTTCACGAAAGGTGGTGATAGTTTTCCCCACGTAAAATAGAGAACAAGGACAGATCAAAATGTAGACAACATAGGTGCGACTGCAAGACAGCCTGTGTTGTATTTTGTAGCGTTTGTTGGTATGTGGGTGCTGGAATGTTGGGCCCATCTGCATACCATTGCATGTGATGCAGTCCCCACAACTAAAGCATTCTTTCTTCGCAGATTTGAGCCATGTGTCCTTTGGAAAGGATTCCTTGGGGTCAGTTTTGACCAATATGTCTCAAATATTCCTGGCTCGTCAGTCTCCAATTCGATAAGCTCCTGTCGGTCTGTAATACATCCCATCGTTTGTGGACTGCCCCAATAATGCGGCTGTGTTCAGGTGTGAAGGTGGTGGCATAATTCAAATGTGGGGTCAGGGCCTGTGTATCGTTCCAGTCCTTAGGGTCCTTAGCTTGTTCCAGTAACAAAGCATGAGACTGGTCTTCGAGTCTGTTTCTAGCTATTATGATGTCCTTCATTACATACCCTCTTGCCTGTAATTTCATGCACATACTGTCTAACTGTTCTTGGAGGATTGTCGGCTCAGAAAGAACGCGCACACTGAGTTGCAATAGAAATGAACAGGCATGGAAGTTATTCTAGCTTTTGTTCTCTCTCAGGAGTGCTGTTCTCTCTCTTCTGATATTTATGCAAATTACTCTTGGGTCTCTCTAAGAGTAATGGGGAAACCAGAAGTGGACTCCATGCACACTTGCCCTTAGAGAGATACAACTGCACCTCACTGACGAGTCCCACAGAAGGTCAAAATGATTGTCTGGGGTTGTTGTTTCTCTTGTTCAAAGAGGAATTGCCTGATATTTCGGTGCTGGACTGTCATTGGGCAGGGTCAGACTGATATGCTACAGGAATTTTTTTTCTCTGTGAAAGGTCATTGTGTGCTAAAAGAACGCACACCCTGAGTTGCAATAAAAATGAACAGGCATGGAAGTTATTCTAGCTTTTGTTCCATCTCAGGGGTGCTGTTCTCTATCTTCTAATATATATATATATATATATATATATATATATATATATATATATATATATATATATATATATATATATATCTGAATAAAAATTGTTGCATAGAAAATAAGCACATCTAGGCAAGTATCTCTGCTTGCTTTTACCCAGTAAAACTCCATATACATGATTACCAATGCACAAGAGGTTCCTGGGTAAGATATGCAAATTAGATATCAAACATCTCAGACCTTTTGCTTCATACTGTGTTAACACACAGCGATTCCCTAATAGGGAGAGTGCAGCAAATACAGAAATCTGAAAACCTATAAATAAAATCATATAGGTATAGATATATATCTTACCAAAAACCATCAGCAATATATAGAAATATGTATTTATGAATAAATAGAACGTATTCTGCTATATGAAGAACATTGGAATGTGAAATATTCAAATTTCATGTCAGGTTAGCGCACTTGAGAAAATGGTTTGCGTGACTTGGGTGGTACCTGATGCGCACTAAAAGCTGAAGTCGAGCAGAGTTAGCGCGCGAGCCGAATCAATAAACATCGCTCTGTATGGGTAACAGTGCTGAATACACCTCCCAGATGGTGCCCAGGAGCATATTGCACATATCTGTGTTCCCTGTGCCACTTGCTCAGAAGAGAAGTGTGCTGTACACATGGGATGTTGCCAGTAATGCACTAAGCCATTCACAAAACAGCTGGTAATGCCAGTGTAGGCCACAGCGCCAACTATCTCTGTAATTCCATCAGAAGCTGCTGCCTACTCTGACCCTGCAGAAGATGGTGTGTCCCCCCATCCCCCCGGTGATGACATCAGCAGCAGATGCCTCCAAACTGAATTAGCCACATGTGCAGTGAGATCTGGAATACCTCACCCAGCCTCAGCGCAAGGACAGGAAGTATTTCATCTGTCAGCACTAGTGGGTAAATGTAAACAGCAGCTACAGGGTTAATGAAAAATATATATTGTAAAGGGAAAGAAGATAAAAAGCACTGCTAGGGAGGTCCAGCTCTTCACCTGCATCTACAATATTGTCAGGTTCCTTAGCACATCTAGATATTTTTGTGCTTAACGGCCATTTAACATCAGCCTCAATCAGCCTTTGGTATTAACCTGTGCCTGTTCTGTTGGAGGAGACGCCATACACCAGTATTCTTTCAGTTAACTAGTTTATCTCATATTAAACGGACATCAAACTCCTGGGTACAAGTACGGTCACGAGGTTACCACACATTGTTTTTTCTGCTGCAGTTCTATTTATTCAACCCCTTACAGATGCAGGTTAGTGAAGCTCCACATCTTCACACTGGGCGCCGCCATCTTGGAACTTAAAGAAAAATGAATCCCAATTTCAAACAAATTTCCAATTTACGTCTATTACCTAATTTGTTTTGTTGTCTTGGTATACTTTGTTGAAAAGGATACCTGATAGACTCAGGAGCTGCTGATTGGTAGCTGCACATATATGCCTCATGTTATTGGCTCACTCAATGCATTCAGCTAGCTCCCAGTAGTGCAAAGGATACCAAGAGAATGAAGGCAATGTGATAATAGAAGTGAATTGGAAAGATTTTAAATTTGTATGCTCTGAATCATGAAAGAAAACAAATGGTGTCCCTTTTTCACACCCTGTAATAGAAGTGGTGCATATCTGCATATCTGTGTCATTTCCTTCTTTCCAACAAGACAAGTGGTGCCTCAGATTAACGTGCACACTACAAAGAGGGAGCTGCACATTTATTATTCCCAGGGAAGTTTTGGTTTAAAGTAGAACTTCCGCTCATGTTGTCAGATATCTGTTAAAGGGACACTAAACCCACATGAGCAGCAATTTAAAGCAACTTTCTAATTTACTCCTATTGTCAATTGTTTTCTTCGTTCTCTTGCAATCTTTATTTAAAAAAAGCAAGAATCTAAGCTAAGGAGATGGCTCATTTTTGGTTCAGCACCCTGAATAGCACTTGCTGATTGGTGGCTACATTTACAAACAAAAATGGGCCGGCTTCTAAGCTTACATTCCTGCATTTTAACCCCTTAACGACCGAGGACGTGCAGGGTACGTCCTCAAAAAAAAGGCAGTTAATGCCTGAGAACGTACCCTGCACGTCCTCGGTGTGGAAAGCAGCTGGAAGCGATCCTGCTCGCTTCCAGCTGCTTTCCGGTTATTGCAGTGATGCCTCGATAAGGAGGCATCCTGCAATAACCTTTGGTAGCCATCCGGTGCAGAGAGAGCCACTCTGTGTCCCTCTCTGCACCGGAGATCGGTGGCTCCCTGCGTTGGTGGGTGGGAGCCGGACCGGGAGGCGGGTGGCGGCCATCGATGGCCCTGGTTATGTGCAGGGGGGGCGGGGATGAGCGGGGGCGCACACGGACGCGCGCGTGCACGGGTGGGCGGGGGCGGGCGCGTGCACGGGGAGGGAGCGGGTGGGAACCGCTACACTACAGAAAATGTATTAATAAAAAATGTATAAATGTCTAAATATTTAAAAAAAAAAAAAAGATCAGCAAGGTGGTGGGGGTTTGTCTGTGTGGGGGGGGGGGGGAAGCTACACTACAGAAAAAAGCCAAACAAAAATAAAAAAAGCACTTTTTTTTGCAAACTGGGTACTGGCAGACAGCTGCCAGTACCCAAGATGGCCCCCAATGAGGCAGAGGGGAGGGTTAGAGAGCGGTTTTGGGGGGGATCAGGGAGGTTGGGGGCTAAGGGGGGGGATCCTACACCCTAGCATATGTAAATATGCTAAAATTTTACCGTTTTTCTCGCCATTAAATTAACTTTCTAAAAATACCATTATTTTCATCATATCTTATAATTTACTATAAAAAAAATTATAAAATATGAGGAAAAAATGGAAAAAAACACACTTTTTTTTAACTTTGACCCCCAAAATCTGTTACACATCTACAACCACCAAAAAAAAAAACATGCTAAATAGTTTCTAAATTTTGTCCTGAGTTTAGAAATACCTAATATTTACATGTTCTTTGCTTTTTTTGAAAGCTATAGGGCCATAAATAAATTAGCGCTAGTTACATTGGAACACTAATATCTTTCAGGAATCCCTGAATATCAATTGACATGTATATATTTTTTTTTAGAAGACATCCCAAAGTATTAATCTAGGCCAATTTTGGTATATTTCATGCCACCATTTCACCGCCAAATGCGATCAAATACAAAATATCGTTCACTTTTTCACAAATTTTTTCACAAACTTTCGGTTTCTCACTGAAATTATTTACAAACAGCTTGTGCAATTATGGCACAAATGGTTGTAAATGCTTCTCTGGGATCCCCTTTGTTCAGAAATAGCAGACATATATGGCTTTGGCATTGCTTTTTGGTAATTAGAAGGCCGCTAAATGCCGCTGCGCACCACACGTGTATTATGCCCAGCAGTGCAGGGGTTAATTAGGGAGCTTGTAGGGAGCTTGTATGGTTAATTTTAGCTTTAGTGTAGTGTAGTAGACAACCCAAAGTAATGATCTAGGCCCATTTTGGTATATTTCATGCCACCATTTCACCGCCAAATGCGATCAAATAAAAAAAAAAACGTTAAATTTTTCACAATTTTAGGTTTCTCACTGAAATCATTTACAAACAGCTTGTGCAATTATGGCACAAATGGTTGTAAATGCTTCTCTGGGATCCCCTTTGTTCAGAAATAGCAGATATATATGACTTTGGCGTTGCTTTCTGGTAATTAGAAGGCCGCAAAATGCTGCTGCGCATCACACGTGTATTATGGCTAGCAGTGAAGGGGTTAATTAGGAAGTTTGTAGGGAGCTTGCAGGGTTAATTTTAGCTTTAGTGTAGAGATCAGCCTCCCACCTGACACATCAGACCCCCTGATCCCTCCCAAACAGCTCCCTTCCCTCCCCCACCCCACAATTGTCCCCGCCATCTTAAGTACTGGCAGAAAGTCTGCCAGTACTAAAATAAAAGCTTTTTGGGGGGTTTAGGTTTTTTGTTTTTAAAAAAATAATAATTATTCTGCTGTATAGGACCCCCCTTAGCCTCCAACCTCCCTGATCCCCCCCCAAAACAGCTTTGTAACCTTCCCTATCTGCCTTATTGGGGCCATCTTGGGTACTGGCAGCTGTCTGCCAGTACCCAGCTTACACAAAAAAGTGCTTTTTTTTCTTAGTTTTTTTTTTCTGTAGTGTAGCTTCCCCAAACCCCCCCCCCCACCACCACCACAAACCCCAACCACCTCATTGATCGTTTTTTTTTTTTCAGTTATTTTAAACTGATGACACCTTTTTCTGTAGTGTAGCGGTTCCCACCCGCTCCCTCCCCGTGCACGCGCCCGCCCCCGCCCTCCCGTGCACGCGCGCGCGTCCGTGCGCGCCCCCGGGCATCCCCGCCCACGATCCCGCCCCCCTCCACATCTCCAGGGCCATCGATGGCCGCCACCCGCCTCCCGGTAATGCCCCCACCCACCAACGAAGGAAGCCACCGATCTCCGGTGCAGAGAGGGCCACAGAGTGGCTCTCTCTGCATCGGATGGCTTCAAAAGGTTATTGCAGGATGCCTCCATATCGAGGCATCACTGCAATAACCGGAAAGCAGCTGGAAGCAAACAGGATCGCTTCCAGCTGCTTTCCACACCGAGGACGTGCAGGGTACGTTCTCAGGCGTTAACTGCCTTTTTTTTGAGGACGTACCCTGCACGTCCTCGGTCATTAAGGGGTTAAAAAACCCTTTTATTTTAGTACTGGCAGACTTTCTGCCAGTACTTAAGATGGCGGGGACAATTGTGGGGTGGGGGAGGGAAGGGAGCTGTTTGGGAGGGATCAGGGGGTGGGATGTGTCAGGTGGGAGGCTGATCTCTACACTAAAGCTAAAATTAACCCTGCAAGCTCCCTACAAACTCCCTAATTAACCCCTTCACTGCTAGCCATAATACACGTGTGAGGCGCAGCAGGATTTAGCGGCCTTCTAATTACCAGAAAGCAACGCCAAAGTCATATATGTCTGCTATTTCTGAACAAAGGGGATCCCAGACAAGTATTTACAACCATTTGTGCCATAATTGCACAAGCTGTTTGTAAATTATTTCAGTGAGAAACCTAAAATTGTGAAAAATTTAACTTTTTTTTCAATTTGATCGCATTTGGCGGTGAAATGGTGGCATGAAATATACCAAAATGTGCCTAGATCAATACTTTGGGTTGTCTACTATACTACACTAAAGCTAAAATTAACCCTACAAGCTCCCTAAAAGCTCCCTAATTAACCCCTTAACTGCTGGGCATAATACACTTGTGGTGCGCAGTGGCATTTAGCGGCCTTCTAATTACCAAAAAGCAACGCCAAAGCCATATATGTCTGCTATTTCTGAACAAAGGGGATCCCAGAGAAGAATTTACAACCATTTATGCCATAATTGCACAAGTTGTTTGTAAATAATTTCAGTGAGAAACCAAAAGTTTGTGAAAAAATTTGTGAAAAAGTGAACGATTTTTTGTATTTGATCGCATTTGTCGGTGAAATGGTGGTATGAAATATACCAAAATTGTCCTAGATCAATACTTTGGGATGTCTACTAAAAAAAAATATATACATGTCAAGGGATATTCAGGGATTCCTGAAAGATATTAGTGTTCTAATGTAACTAGCGCTAATTTTGGAAAAAAGTGGTTTGGAAATAGCAAAGTGCTACTTGTACTTATTGCCCTATAACTTGCAAAAAAAGCAAAGAACATGTAAATATTAGGTATTTCTAAACTCAGGACAAAATTTTGAAACTATTTAGCATGGGTGTTTTTTGGTGGTTGTAGATATGTAACAGATTTTGGGGGTCAAAGTTAGAAAAAGTGTATTTTTTTCAATTTTTCCTCATATTTTATATTTTTTTTATAGTAAATTATAAGATATGATGAAAATAATGGTATCTTTAGAAAGTCCATTTAATGGCGAGATAAACAGTATATAATATGTGTGGGTACAGTAAATGAGTAAGAAGAAAATTACAGCTAAACACAAACACCGCAAAAATGTAAAAATAGCCTTGGTCCCAAACGGACAGAAAATGGAAAAGTGCTGTGGTCATTAAGGGGTTAAATAAAGATAGCAAGAGAATGAAGAAAGGTTGATAACAGAAGTAAATTAGAAAGTTGCTTAAAATTGCTGCTCCATCTGAATCATGAAAGAAAACATTTGTGTTTACTATCCCTTTAACATTGTTAATCAGTGAATATGCATTACTTCCATCACATGGTGCTAGAATACCTAAGGTCCAAGATGGCGGCGCCAAGTGTGAAGAAACAGAGCTTCCCTAACTGGCACCTGCAAATGGTTAAAATAAGAGGCTCATTCTGTTAACATGGTGTACAACCGGTTTATAGAGCATGTCATTTTAAGTCTAGCAACCCTGCACCTCTAGGGGTTAAACACCAAGTAGAAGTAGAGCACTGTTGGTCCCAATAGGAAACTGACACTAATCCAATCAACATAGCTAAATGTATGACCCAGCTGTGTAACTGGTGCTGCTGATTGAATCAACGGCAGTTTCCACTTGTCACCAACAGTACGATGTGGTCCAGAGCGGTACTTATACTATGTGTTTAATCCATTATTGGGGATTAATCGCAAAGAGGTGCGGGGTCACCAGAATTACATGCTCTAAGGAAGTAGAGCATGTAATATTCTTACTGTAATAGCCCTTTAATTCTGAGATTTATTGAACTTAAAGACACAAACTCAAAATGCCATTCCCAATAAAACACAAAACCGGATATGGCGAGTCCACGGCTTGAGTAATTACTGTTGGGAATATCACTCCTGGCCAGCAGGAGGAGGCAAAGAGCACCACAGTTAAACTGCTAAGTATCACTCCCTTACCCACAACCCTCAGTCATTCGACCGAAGGGAAATGCAGAAAAAGGAGTAACACAAGGTGTAGAGGTGCCTGAGGTTATAGTAAAAAGAACAACTGTCTTAAAATAAAGGGTGGGGCCGTAGACTCATCATATACGGAAAGAAAGAAATTTATCAGGTAAGCATACATTTTGTTTTTCTTTCACAAGATATGGTGAGTCCACGGCTTGAGAAATTTCTGTTGGGAACCAATACATAAGCTAGAGGACACGGATAAATAGGGAGGGACAAGACAGGCAGTCCTAAACAGAAGGCACCACCGTTTGAAGAACCTTTCTCCCAAAAGAAGCCTCAGCCGAGGCAAGAGTATCAAATTTGGAAAAAGTATGTAGAGAAGACTAAATTGCAGCCTTGCAAATTTGTTCCACAGAAGCTTTATTTTTGAAAGCCCAAGAAGAGGAAACGGCTCTTGTGGAATGAGCTGTAATTCTCTCAGGAGGCCGCTGTCCAGCAGTCTCATAAGCCAAATGAATTATACTTTGTAACCAAAAAGAAAAGAGTAGTAGCAGTAGCTTTCTGACCTTTACGTTTCCCAGAGAAACAGACAAAGAGGGCAGAGGACTGGCGAAAATCCTTAGTCTCCTGTAAGTAGAATTTAAGATGCACATACAACATCCAAATTGTGTAAGAAACATTCTTTGGAAGAAGAAGGATTAGGACAGAGAGAGGGAACAAAAATTTGATATTAGAAACAACCTTAGGAAGAAAACTTAACTTAGTACAAAGAACCGTCTTATCGGCATGAAAAATAAGATAAGGGGAATCCCACTGCAGAGCTGAGAGTTCCGAGACTCTTCAAGCAGAAGAGATAGCAACAAGAAACAAAACCTTCTAAGATAACAACTTAATGTCTATGGAATGCAACAGCTCAAACGGAGCCAGCTGTAAAACTTTAAGAACAAGGCTCCAAGGAGAAGCAACAGACTTAAAGACAGGCCTGATTCTGACCAAGCCCTGACAAAAAGATTGCAGATCTGGCACATCCGCCAAACGTTTATGTAGTAAAACTGATAAAGCAGAAATCTGATCCTTCAGGGTACTGACTGACAATCCCTTCTCCAGGCCTTCTTGAAGAAAAGATAAAATTCTAGGAATTCTAATTCTATTCCAAGAGTAGCCCTTGGATTCACACCAATAAAGATATTTACCCCATATCTTATGGTAAATCTTTCTAGTAACAGGCTTGCGAGCCCGAATCATGGTCTCAATGACCGACTTTGGATGAAGGAAGAGACTCTGAATCAGGAGGTCCTTCCTCAGAGGTAGTCTCCAAGGTGGGAGAGATGACATCTCAACTAGATCTCCAAACCAGATCCTGCGAGGCCACGCAGGGGCTATTAGAATCACTGACGCCCTCTCCTGTTTGATACGAGCAATGAAGAGAGCAAATGGAGGAAACGGGTATGCCAACCTAAAAACCCAAGGAACCCCCAGAGCATCCATCAGAATGGCCTGCGGATCTCTTGACCTTGAACGTACCATAGAAGCTTGGCGTTCTGTTGGGACGCCATCAGATCTAACTCCTGCACCCCCATTTGAGGACTAAGCTGGAAAACACCTCCGGATGGAGTTCCCACTCCCCGGGATGAAAAGTCTGTCTTTAAACTGCCGAGTTTAAATTACTGCTGCAACACAGAGACACTAAAAATAGTTTCCTGGTACACTGAGTACCAAAAATAACCATTTTTTCAAACCGGACAGTTTAAAATGTTGCATCGTTTTATTTTAAAGCAAAGGGGAAATGAATAAGCTGCTGAAATAGAAAATTCAGCCTTACTTTCCGTTTAAACTTGTATTGTTTTATCAAGTAAATATGTGTCAGAAAATAAAGCCTAATAAAAACATTTTACCCTTTCTTTTTAAAAGAGTTTAAATGTTAGTCTCACACATGCTACAGTGCCTGCTTCGTGCCCCAGTGTAACCCATACAACAGGATTATCTATGTCCCAATAAAAAAACTGTGTATTTTAATTTGTTAAGTGCACGGTCTCCCCAACTGGAAGAAAAAGCACTTACCTGCTCTGCTGTCCGGCATGTAGACAGTAACAAGGTATGAGAAGACACAATTTTTCACAGATAATTTTGAAAAAAAAAAAAGAACAGAGTAGCCAACTCTGGCTTTCTAAACTAGGGCAGCAATTGTTAGGAAAACGCAGTAAGTACCTCTTTACAAGTTCCTAACTACTTTAAAGCCACCACTACCCGACTGCAAGGAATGACGTGGAATATGGCTATACCCCAAAACTTTCTTGTAGATTAAATCAAAAATATTCTTCAGACACCTAAACTTCACCTCCTCCATGCACTGAAGGCAAAGAGAATGACTGGGGGTTGTGGATAAGGGAGTGATACTTATCAGTTTAACTGTGGTGCTCTTTGCCTCCTCCTGCTGGCCAGGAGTGATATTCCCAACAGTAATGACGCAAGCCGTGGACTCACCATATCTTAGGAAATAAATATAGAAACTCATTTATATCTGTCCTTCATGGGCCACAGAAAAGGAAGTGAGATAATTGAATGGGTGTGTCCGAAGTCAGTAAAACAAACACATATGTTTCTAACAAAATTACAGATTTAAATACTTTCAAAGCATTTATTTTGTCTGCAGATGTTTAGCAATGCAGTGACTAATGTCTGATGTGTAAATGACATGTTAATTACATATTTAACAAAGAAGGGTTATAACGTGATATGTGGGACGGAGAACATGGATAAAGAAGGAACTATAAGAGGTAACGATGCTGGAATAGACAGTACTCATCTGTATATATGATCCACTGAATGACAACTGTGCTCTATCATAGAAACGGTTAATAGAATTCCAGCTATGTATATTATGATAAATGGCAGTGCCCTGTAGTAAAACAAAATCATCTCTGAGTCCATTAATTGACCATTAGCTGGGTGCACTGCCATTGTAATATGCACAGCCAGATCAACATGGAATTAATTCAGGTACATTTATTGCTCCAGGAAATCAGATTTTGGTTAGAAGTTGTGGGAGTTCTGGGATGGATCCAGCAGACGAGACTTGTGCCAGTGCTTTGAAAAACCTCAGATAACTCATCAGCAACACAGTACAGAGAATAGAATGTTTGTACTGTGCTGCAGCTGCCTAGGCACACAGTACTGAGAATTTAAAACAACAACAGAATGTTTGTACTGTGCTGCAGCTGCCCAGGCACACAGCACTGAGAATATAACAAGTCTGAATGTTTGTACTGTGCTGCGGCCGCCCAGTCACAGAATACTGAGAATAAAACAAGTCTGAATGTTTGTACCTTGCTGCAGCTGCCCAGGCACACAGTACTGAGAATATAACAAGTCTGAATGTTTGTACTGTGCTGCGGCTGCCCAGGCACACAGTACTGAGAATATAACACAAAAACAGAATGTTTGTACCTTGCTGAGGCTGCCCAGGCACACAGTACTGAGAATATAACACAAAAACAGAATAATTGCACTGTGCTGCAGCTGCCCATGCACACAGTACTGAGAATATAACACAAAAACAGAATGTTTGTACTGTGCTGCAGCTGCCCAGGTACACAGTACTGAGAATATAACAAGTCTGAATGTTTGTACTGTGCTGCGGCTGCCCAGGCACACAGTACTGAGAATAAAACAAGTCTGAATGTTTGTACCTTGCTGCAGCTGCCCAGGCACACAGTACTGAGAATTTAACACAACAACAGAATGTTTGTACTGTGCTGCAGCTGCCCAGGCACACAGTACTGAGAATATAACAAGTCTGAATGTTTGTACTGTGCTGCGGCCGCCCAGTCACAGAATACTGAGAATAAAACAAGTCTGAATGTTTGTACCTTGCTGCAGCTGCCCAGGCACACAGTACTGAGAATATAACAAGTCTGAATGTTTGTACCTTGCTGAGGCTGCCCAGGCACACAGTACTGAGAATATAACACAACAACAGAATGTTTGTACCTTGCTGAGGCTGCCCAGGCACACAGTACTGAGAATATAACACAAAAACAGAATAATTGCACTGTGCTGCAGCTGCCCAGGCACACAGTACTGAGAATATAACACAAAAACAGAATGTTTGTACCTTGCTGAGGCTGCCCAGGCACACAGTACTGAGAATATAACAAGTCTGAATGTTTGTACCTTGCTGAGGCTGCCCAGGCACACAGTACTGAGAATTTAACACGACAACAGAATGTTTGTACCTTGCTGAGGCTGCCCAGGCACACAGTACTGAGAATTTAACACGACAACAGAATGTTTGTACCTTGCTGAGGCTGCCCAGGCACACAGTACTGAGAATATAACACAAAAACAGAATGTTTGCACTGTGCTGCAGCTGCCCAGGCACACAGTACTGAGAATATAACACAAAAACAGAATGTTTGTACCTTGCTGAGGCTGCCCCGGCACACAGTACTGAGAATATAACAAGTCTGAATATTTGTACCTTCCTGAGAATATAACACAAAAACAGAATGTTTGTACTGTGCTGAGGCTGCCCAGGCACAAAGTACTGAGAATATAACACGACAACAGAATGTTTCTACCTTGCTGAGGCTGCCCAGGCACACAGTACTGAGAATATAACACGACAACAGAATGTTTGTACCTTGCTGAGGCTGCCCAGGCACACAGTACTGAGAATATAACACAACAACAGAATGTTTGTACCTTGCTGAGGCTGCCCAGGCACACAGTACTGAGAATATAACACGACAACAGAATGTTTGTACCTTGCTGAGGCTGCCCAGGCACACAGTACTGAGAATTTAACACGACAACAGAATGTTTGTACCTTGCTGAGGCTGCTCAGGCACACAGTACTGAGAATATAACACAAAAACAGAATGTTTGCACCGTGCTGCAGCTGCCCAGGCACACAGTACTGAGAATATAACACAAAAACAGAATATTTGTACCTTGCTGAGGCTGCCCAGGCACACAGTACTGAGAATATAACAAGTCTGAATGTTTGTACCTTGCTGAGGCTGCCCAGGCACACATTACTGAGAATATAACACAAAAACAGAATTTTTGTACTGTGCTGCAGCTGCCCAGGCACACAGTACTGAGAATATAACAAGTCTGAATGTTTGTACTGTGCTGCGGCTGCCCAGGCACACAGTACTGAGAATTTAACACGACAACAGAATGTTTGTACTGTGCTGCAGCTGCCCAGGCACACAGTACTGAGAATATAACAAGTCTGAATGTTTGTACCTTGCTGCAGCTGCCCAGGCACACAGTACTGAGAATATAACAAGTCTGAATGTTTGTACTGTGCTGCGGCTGCCCAGGCACACAGTACTGAGAATATAACACAAAAACAGAATGTTTGTACCTTGCTGAGGCTGCCCAGGCACACAGTACTGAGAATATAACACAAAAACAGAATAATTGCACTGTGCTGCAGCTGCCCAGGCACACAGTACTGAGAATATAACACAAAAACAGAATGTTTGTACTGTGCTGCAGCTGCCCAGGTACACAGTACTGAGAATATAACAAGTCTGAATGTTTGTACTGTGCTGCGGCTGCCCAGGCACACAGTACTGAGAATTTAACACAACAACAGAATGTTTGTACTGTGCTGCAGCTGCCCAGTCACAGAATACTGAGAATAAAACAAGTCTGAATGTTTGTACCTTGCTGCAGCTGCCCAGGCACACAGTACTGAGAATATAACACAAAAACAGAATAATTGCACTGTGCTGCAGCTGCCCAGGCACACAGTACTGAGAATATAACAAGTCTGAATGTTTGTACCTTGCTGAGGCTGCCCAGGCACACAGTACTGAGAATATAACACAAAAACAGAATAATTGCACTGTGCTGCAGCTGCCCAGGCACACAGTACTGAGAATATAACACAAAAACAGAATGTTTGTACCTTGCTGAGGCTGCCCAGGCACACAGTACTGAGAATATAACAAGTCTGAATGTTTGTACCTTGCTGAGGCTGCCCAGGCACACAGTACTGAGAATTTAACACGACAACAGAATGTTTGTACCTTGCTGAGGCTGCCCAGGCACACAGTACTGAGAATTTAACACGACAACAGAATGTTTGTACCTTGCTGAGGCTGCCCAGGCACACAGTACTGAGAATATAACACAAAAACAGAATGTTTGCACTGTGCTGCAGCTGCCCAGGCACACAGTACTGAGAATATAACACAAAAACAGAATGTTTGTACCTTGCTGAGGCTGCCCCGGCACACAGTACTGAGAATATAACAAGTCTGAATGTTTGTACCTTGCTGAGAATATAACACAAAAACAGAATTTTTGTACTGTGCTGCAGCTGCCCAGGCACACAGTACTGAGAATATAACAAGTCTGAATGTTTGTACTGTGCTGCGGCTGCCCAGGCACACAGTACTGAGAATTTAACACGACAACAGAATGTTTGTACTGTGCTGCAGCTGCCCAGGCACACAGTACTGAGAATATAACAAGTCTGAATGTTTGTACTGTGCTGCGGCCGCCCAGGCACAGAATACTGAGAATAAAACAAGTCTGAATGTTTGTACCTTGCTGCAGCTGCCCAGGCACACAGTACTGAGAATATAACAAGTCTGAATGTTTGTACTGTGTTGAGGCTGCCCAGGCACACAGTACAGAGAATATAACAAGTCTGAATGTTTGTACTGTGCTGCGGCTGCCCAGGCACACAGTACTGAGAATATAACACAAAAACAGAATGTTTGTACTGTGCTGCAGCTGCCCAGGCACACAGTACTGAGAATATAACAAGTCTGAATGTTTGTACTGTGCTGCGGCTGCCCAGGCACACAGTACTGAGAATTTAACACAACAACAGAATGTTTGTACTGTGCTGCAGCTGCCCAGGCACACAGAACTGAGAATATAACAAGTCTGAATGTTTGTACTGTGCTGCGGCCGCCCAGGCACAGAATACTGAGAATAAAACAAGTCTGAATGTTTGTACCTTGCTGCAGCTGCCCAGGCACACAGTACTGAGAATATAACAAGTCTGAATGTTTGTACCTTGCTGAGGCTGCCCAGGCACACAGTACTGAGAATATAACACAACAACAGAATGTTTGTACCTTGCTGAGGCTGCCCAGGCACACAGTACTGAGAATATAACACAAAAACAGAATAATTGGACTGTGCTGCAGCTGCCCAGGCACACAGTACTGAGAATATAACACAAAAACAGAATGTTTGTACTGTGCTGCAGCTGCCCAGGCACACAGTACTGAGAATATAACAAGTCTGAATGTTTGTACTGTGCTGCGGCTGCCCAGGCACACAGTACTGAGAATATAACAAGTCTGAATGTTTGTACTGTGCTGCGGCTGCCCAGGCACACAGTACTGAGAATTTAACACAACAACAGAATGTTTGTACTGTGCTGCAGCTGCCCAGGCACACAGTACTGAGAATATAACAAGTCTGAATGTTTGTACTGTGCTGCGGCCGCCCAGTCACAGAATACTGAGAATAAAACAAGTCTGAATGTTTGTACCTTGCTGCAGCTGCCCAGGCACACAGTACTGAGAATATAACAAGTCTGAATGTTTGTACCTTGCTGAGGCTGCCCAGGCACACAGTACTGAGAATATAACACAAAAACAGAATAATTGCACTGTGCTGCAGCTGCCCAGGCACACAGTACTGAGAATATAACACAAAAACAGAATGTTTGTACCTTGCTGAGGCTGCCCAGGCACACAGTACTGAGAATATAACAAGTCTGAATGTTTGTACCTTGCTGAGGCTGCCCAGGCACACAGTACTGAGAATTTAACACGACAACAGAATGTTTGTACCTTGCTGAGGCTGCCCAGGCACACAGTACTGAGAATATAACACAAAAACAGAATGTTTGCACTGTGCTGCAGCTGCCCAGGCACACAGTACTGAGAATATAACACAAAAACAGAATGTTTGTACCTTGCTGAGGCTGCCCAGGCACACAGTACTGAGAATATAACAAGTCTGAATGTTTGTACTGTGCTGCGGCTGCCCAGGCACACAGTACTGAGAATATAACACGACAACAGAATGTTTGTACCTTGCTGCAGCTGCCCAGGCACACAGTACTGAGAATATAACAAGTCTGAATGTTTGTACTGTGCTGCGGCCGCCCAGGCACAGAATACTGAGAATAAAACAAGTCTGAATGTTTGTACCTTGCTGCAGCTGCCCAGGCACACAGTACTGAGAATATAACAAGTCTGAATGTTTGTACTGTGCTGAGGCTGCCCAGGCACACAGTACAGAGAATATAACAAGTCTGAATGTTTGTACTGTGCTGAGGCTGCCCAGGCACAAAATACTGAGAATATAACACGACAACAGAATGTTTCTACCTTGCTGAGGCTGCCCAGGCACACAGTACTGAGAATATAACACGACAACAGAATGTTTGTACCTTGCTGAGGCTGCCCAGGCACACAGTACTGAGAATATAACACAACAACAGAATGTTTGTACCTTGCTGAGGCTGCCCAGGCACACAGTACTGAGAATATAACACGACAACAGAATGTTTGTACCTTGCTGCAGCTGCCCAGGCACACAGTACTGAGAATATAACACGACAACAGAATGTTTGTACTGTGCTGCGGCTGCCCAGGCACACAGTGCTGAGAATATAACAAGTCTGAATGTTTGTACCTTGCTAAGGCTGCCCAGGCACACAGTACTGAGAATATATCACGACAACAGAATGTTTGTACTTTGCTGAGGCTGCCCAGGCACACAGTACTGAGAATATAACACAACAGAATGTTTGTACTTTGCTGAGGCTGCCCGGGCACACAGTACTGAGAATATAACACGACAACAGAATGTTTGTACTTTGCTGAGGCTGATCAGGCACACAGTACTGAGAATATAACACGACAACAGAATGTTTGTACCTTGCTGAGGCTGCCCAGGCACACAGTACTGAGAATATAACACGACAACAGAATGTTTGTACCTTGCTGAGGCTGCCCAGGCACACAGTACTGAGAATATAACACGACAACAGAATGTTTGTACCTTGCTGAGGCTGCCCAGGCACACAGTACTGAGAATATAACACAACAGAATGTTTGTACCTTGCTGAGGCTGCCCAGGCACACAGTACTGAGAATATAACAAGTCTGAATGTTTGTACCTTGCTGAGGCTGCCCAGGCACACAGTACTGAGAATTTAACACGACAACAGAATGTTTGTACCTTGCTGAGGCTGCTCAGGCACACAGTACTGAGAATATAACACAAAAACAGAATGTTTGCACTGTGCTGCAGCTGCCCAGGCACACAGTACTGAGAATATAACACAAAAACAGAATGTTTGTACCTTGCTGAGGCTGCCCAGGCACACAGTACTGAGAATATAACAAGTATGAATGTTTGTACCTTGCTGAGGCTGCCCAGGCACACATTACTGAGAATATAACACAAAAACAGAATTTTTGTACTGTGCTGCAGCTGCCCAGGCACACAGTACTGAGAATTTAACACGACAACAGAATGTTTGTACTGTGCTGCAGCTGCCCAGGCACACAGTACTGAGAATATAACAAGTCTGAATGTTTGTACCTTGCTGCAGCTGCCCAGGCACACAGTACTGAGAATATAACAAGTCTGAATGTTTGTACTGTGCTGAGGCTGCCCAGGCACACAGTACTGAGAATATAACACAAAAACAGAATGTTTGTACTGTGCTGCAGCTGCCCAGGCACACAGTACTGAGAATATAACAAGTCTGAATGTTTGTACCTTGCTGCGGCTGCCCAGGCACACAGTACTGAGAATATAACAAGTCTGAATATTTGTACTGTGCTGCGGCTGCCCAGGCACACAGTACTGAGAATATAACACAAAAACAGAATGTTTGTATTGTGCTGCAGCTGCCCAGGCACACAGTACTGAGAATATAACACAAAAACAGAATGTTTGTACCTTGTTGAGGCTGCCCAGGCACACAGTACTGAGAATATAACACAACAACAGAATGTTTATACCTTGCTGAGGCTGCCCAGGCACACAGTACTGAGAATATAACACGACAACAGAATGTTTGTACTTTGCTGAGGCTGCCCAGGCACACAGTACTGAGAATATAACACAACAACAGAATGTTTGTACCTTGCTGAGGCTGCCCAGGCACACAGTACTGAGAATATAACACAACAACAGAATGTTTGTACTGTGCTGAGGCTGCCCAGGCACACAGTACTGAGAATATAACACAAAAACAGAATGTTTGTACTTTGCTGAGGCTGCCCAGGCAGACAGTACTGAGAATATAACACAAAAACAGAATGTTTGTACTTTGCTGAGGCTGCCCAGGCACACAGTACTGAGAATATAACACAACAACAGAATGTTTGTACTTTGCTGAGGCTGCCCGGGCACACAGTAATGAGAATATAACACGACAACAGAATGTTTGTACCTTGCTGAGGCTGCCCAGGCACACAGTACTGAGACTATAACACAAAAACAGAATGTTTGTACCTTGCTGAGGCTGCCCAGGCACACAGTACTGAGAATATAACACAAAAACAGAATGTTTGTACCTTGCTGAGGCTGCCCAGGCACACAGTACTGAGAATATAACAAGTCTGAATGTTTGTACCTTGCTGAGGCTGCCCAGGCACACAGTACTGAGAATATAACATGACAACAGAATGTTTGTACTTTGCTGAGGCTGCCCGGGCACACAGTACTGAGAATATAACACGACAACAGAATGTTTGTACCTTGCTGAGGCTGCCCAGGCACACAGTACTGAGAATATAACACGACAACAGAATGCTTGTACCTTGCTGAGGCTGCCCAGGCACATAGTACTGAGAATATAACACGACAACAGAATGTTTGTACCTTGCTGAGGCTGCCCAGGCACACAGTACTGAGTATATAACACAACAGAATGTCTGTACCTTGCTGAGGCTGCCCAGGCACACAGTACTGAGAATATAACACGACAACAGAATGTTTGTACCTTGCTGAGGCTGCCCAGGCACACAGTACTGAGAATATTACAGAAAAACAGAATGTTTGTACCTTGCCGAGGCTGCCCAGGCACACAGTACTGAGAATATAACACAAAAACAGAATGTTTGTACTTTGCTGAGGCTGCCCAGGCACACAGAACTGAGAATATAACACGACAACAGAATGTTTGTACCTTGCTGAGGCTGCCCAGGCACACAGTACTGAGAATATAACACGACAGATTGTTTGTACCTTGCTGCAGCTGCCCAGGCACACAGTACTGAGAATATAACACGACAACAGAATGTTTGTACCTTGCTGAGGCTGCCCAGGCACACAGTACTGAGAATATAACACGACAACAGAATGTTTGTAATTTGCTGAGGCTGCCCAGGCACACAGTACTGAGAATATAACACGACAACAGAATGTTTGTACCTTGCTGAGGCTGCCTAGGCACACAGTACTGAGAATATAACACGACAAAAGAATGTTTGTACCTTGCTGAGGCTGCCCAGGCACACAGTACTGAGAATATAACACGACAACAGAATGTTTGTACCTTGCTGAGGCTGCCCAGGCACACAGTACTGAGAATATAACACGACAACAGAATGTTTGTACCTTGCTGAGGCTGCCTAGGCACACAGTACTGAGAATATAACACGACAGATTGTTTGTACCTTGCTGCAGCTGCCCAGGCACACAGTACTGAGAATATAACACGACAACAGAATGTTTGTACCTTGCTGAGGCTGCCCAGGCACACAGTACTGAGAATATAACACGACAACAGAATGTTTGTACCTTGCTGAGGCTGCCCAGGCACACAGTACTGAGAATATAACACGACAACAGAATGTTTGTACCTTGCTGAGGCTGCCCAGGCACACAGTACTGAGAATATAACACGACAACAGAATGTTTGTACCTTGCTGAGGCTGCCCAGGCACAAAGTACTGAGAATATAACACGACAACAGAATGTTTGTACCTTGCTGAGGCTGCCCAGGCACACAGTACTGAGAATATAACACGACAACAGAATGTTTGTACCTTGCTGAGGCTGCCCAGGCACAAAGTACTGAGAATATAACACGACAACAGAATGTTTGTACCTTGCTGAGGCTGCCCAGGCACACAGTACTGAGAATATAACACGACAACAGAATGTTTGTACCTTGCTGAGGCTGCCCAGGCACACAGTACTGAGAATATAACACGACAACAGAATGTCTGTACCTTGCTGAGGCTACCCGGGCACACAGTACTGAGACTATAACACAAAAACAGAATGTTTGTACCTTGCTGAGGCTGCCCAGGCACACAGTACTGAGAATATAACACAAAAACAGAATGTTTGTACCTTGCTGAGGCTGCCCAGGCACACAGTACTGAGAATATAACAAGTCTGAATGTTTGTACCTTGCTGAGGCTGCCCAGGCACACAGTACTGAGAATATAACATGACAACAGAATGTTTGTACTTTGCTGAGGCTGCCCGGGCACACAGTACTGAGAATATAACATGACAACAGAATGTTTGTACCTTGCTGAGGCTGCCCAGGCACACAGTACTGAGAATATAACACGACAACAGAATGCTTGTACCTTGCTGAGGCTGCCCAGGCACATAGTACTGAGAATATAACACGACAACAGAATGTTTGTACCTTGCTGAGGCTGCCCAGGCACACAGTACTGAGAATATAACACAACAGAATGTCTGTACCTTGCTGAGGCTGCCCAGGCACACAGTACTGAGAATATAACACGACAACAGAATGTTTGTACCTTGCTGCAGCTGCCCAGGCACACAGTACTGAGTATATAACACGACAACAGAATGTTTGTACCTTGCTGAGGCTGCCCAGGCACACAGTACTGAGAAAATAACACGACAACAGAATGTTTGTACCTTGCTGAGGCTGCCCAGGCACACAGTACTGAGAATATAACACAAAAACAGAATGTTTGTACCTTGCCGAGGCTGCCCAGGCACACAGTACTGAGAATATAACACAAAAACAGAATGTTTGTACTTTGCTGAGGCTGCCCAGGCACACAGAACTGAGAATATAACACGACAACAGAATGTTTGTACCTTGCTGAGGCTGCCCAGGCACACAGTACTGAGAATATAACACGACAGATTGTTTGTACCTTGCTGCAGCTGCCCAGGCACACAGTACTGAGAATATAACACGACAACAGAATGTTTGTACCTTGCTGAGGCTGCCCAGGCACACAGTACTGAGAATATAACACGACAACAGAATGTTTGTAATTTGCTGAGGCTGCCCAGGCACACAGTACTGAGAATATAACACGACAACAGAATGTTTGTACCTTGCTGAGGCTGCCTAGGCACACAGTACTGAGAATATAACACGACAAAAGAATGTTTGTACCTTGCTGAGGCTGCCCAGGCACACAGTACTGAGAATATAACACGACAACAGAATGTTTGTACCTTGCTGAGGCTGCCCAGGCACACAGTACTGAGAATATAACACGACAACAGAATGTTTGTACCTTGCTGAGGCTGCCTAGGCACACAGTACTGAGAATATAACACGACAGATTGTTTGTACCTTGCTGCAGCTGCCCAGGCACACAGTACTGAGAATATAACACGACAACAGAATGTTTGTACCTTGCTGAGGCTGCCCAGGCACACAGTACTGAGAATATAACACGACAACAGAATGTTTGTACCTTGCTGAGGCTGCCCAGGCACACAGTACTGAGAATATAACACGACAACAGAATGTTTGTACCTTGCTGAGGCTGCCCAGGCACACAGTACTGAGAATATAACACGACAACAGAATGTTTGTACCTTGCTGAGGCTGCCCAGGCACAAAGTACTGAGAATATAACACGACAACAGAATGTTTGTACCTTGCTGAGGCTGCCCAGGCACACAGTACTGAGAATATAACACGACAACAGAATGTTTGTACCTTGCTGAGGCTGCCCAGGCACAAAGTACTGAGAATATAACACGACAACAGAATGTTTGTACCTTGCTGAGGCTGCCCAGGCACACAGTACTGAGAATATAACACGACAACAGAATGTTTGTACCTTGCTGAGGCTGCCCAGGCACACAGTACTGAGAATATAACACGACAACAGAATGTCTGTACCTTGCTGAGGCTACCCGGGCACACAGTACTGAGAATATAACACAAGAACAGAATGTTTGTACCTTGCAGAGGCTGCCCAGGCACACAGTACTGAGAATATAACACGACAGATTGTTTGTACCTTGCTGAGGCTGCCCAGGCACACAGTACTGAGAATATAACAAGTCTGAATGTTTGTACCTTGCTGAGGCTGCCCAGGCACACAGTACAGAGAATATAACACGACAACAGAATGTCTGTACCTTGCTGAGGCTGCCCGGGCACACAGTACAGAGAATATAACACGACAACAGAATGTTTGTACCTTGCAGAGGCTGCCCAGGCACACAGTACTGAGAATATAACACAACAACAAAATGTTTGTACCTTGCTGAGGCTGCCCAGGCACACAGTGCTGAGAATATAACACGACAACAGATTGTTTGTACCTTGCTGCAGCTGCCCAGGCACACAGTACTGAGAATATAACACGACAACAGAATGTTTGTACCTTGCTGAGGCTGCCTAGGCACACAGTACTGAGAATATAACACGACAACAGATTGTTTGTACCTTGCTGCAGCTGCCCAGGCACACAGTACTGAGAATATAACACGACAACAGAATGTTTGTACCTTGCTGAGGCTGCCTAGGCACACAGTACTGAGAATATAACACGACAGATTGTTTGTACCTTGCTGAGGCTGCCCAGGCACACAGTACTGAGAATATAACACGACAACAGAATGTCTGTACCTTGCTGAGGCTGCCTAGGCACACAGTACTGAGAATATAACACGACAGATTGTTTGTACCTTGCTGCAGCTGCCCAGGCACACAGTACTGAGAATATAACACGACAACAGAATGTTTGTACCTTGCTGAGGCTGCCCAGGCACACAGTACTGAGAATATAACACAACAGATTGTTTGTACCTTGCTGAGGCTGCCCAGGCACACAGTACTGAGAATATAACACGACAACAGAATGTTTGTACCTTGCTGAGGCTGCCCAGGCACACAGTACTGAGAATATAACACGACAACAGAATGTTTGTACCTTGCTGAGGCTGCCCAGGCACACAGTACTGAGAATATAACATGACAACAGAATGTTTGTACTTTGCTGAGGCTGCCCAGGCACACAGTACTGAGAATATAACAAGTCTGAATGTTTGTACCTTGCTGAGGCTGCCCAGGCACACAGTACTGAGAATATAACACAAGAACAGAATGTTTGTACCTTGCAGAGGCTGCCCAGGCACACAGTACTGAGAATATAACAAGTCTGAATGTTTGTACCTTGCTGAGGCTGCCCAGGCACACATTACAGAGAATATAACACGACAACAGAATGTCTGTACCTTGCTGAGGCTGCCCGGGCACACAGTACTGAGAATATAACACAACAACAGAATGTTTGTACCTTGCAGAGGCTGCCCGGGCACACAGTACTGAGAATATAACACGACAACAGAATGTTTGTACCTTGCTGAGGCTGCCCAGGCACACAGTACTGAGAATATAACAAGTCTGAATGTTTGTACCTTGCTGAGGCTGCCCAGGCACACAGTACTGAGAATATAACACAACAACAAAATGTTTGTACCTTGCTGAGGCTGCCCAGGCACACAGTACTGAGAATATAACACAAAAACAGAATGTTTGTACCTTGCCGAGGCTGCCCAGGGACACAGTACTGAGAATATAACATAAAAACAGAATGTTTGTACTTTGCTGAGGCTGCCCAGGCACACAGAACTGAGAATATAACACGACAACAGAATGTTTGTACCTTGCTGAGGCTGCCCAGGCACACAGTACTGAGAATATAACACGACAACAAAATGTTTGTACCTTGCTGAGGCTGCCCAGGCACACAGTACTGAGAATATAACACGACAACAGAATGTTTGTACCTTGCTGAGGCTGCCTAGGCACACAGTACTGAGAATATAACACGACAGATTGTTTGTACCTTGCTGCAGCTGCCCAGGCACACAGTACTGAGAATATAACACGACAACAGAATGTTTGTACCTTGCTGAGGCTGCCCAGGCACACAGTACTGAGAATATAACACAACAGATTGTTTGTACCTTGCTGAGGCTGCCCAGGCACACAGTACTGAGAATATAACACGACAACAGAATGTTTGTACCTTGCTGAGGCTGCCAAGGCACACAGTACTGAGAATATAACACGACAACATAATGTTTGTAGCTTGCTGAGGCTGCCCAGGCACACAGTACTGAGAATATAACACGACAACAGAATGTTTGTACCTTGCTGAGGCTGCCCAGGCACACAGTACTGAGAATATAACAAGTCTGAATGTTTGTACCTTACTGAGGCTGCCCAGGCACACAGTACTGAGAATATAACACAACAACAGAATGTTTGTACCTTGCTGAGGCTGCCCAGGCACACAGTACAGAGAATATAACACGACAACAGAATGTTTGTACCTTGCTGAGGCTGCCCAGGCACACAGTACTGAGAATATAACACGACATTAGAATGTTTGTACCTTGCTGAGGCTGCCCAGGCACACAGTACAGAGAATATAACACGTCTGAATGTTTGTACCTTGCTGAGGCTGCCCGGGCACACAGTACTGAGAATATAACACAAGAACAGAATGTTTGTACCTTGCAGAGGCTGCCCAGGCACACAGTACTGAGAATATAACAAGTCTGAATGTTTGTACCTTGCTGAGGCTGCCCAGGCACACAGTACAGAGAATATAACACGACAACAGAATGTCTGTACCTTGCTGAGGCTGCCCGGGCACACAGTACTGAGAATATAACACGACAGATTGTTTGTACCTTGCTGAGGCTGCCCGGGCACACAGTACTGAGAATATAACACGACAGATTGTTTGTACCTTACTGAGGCTGCCCAGGCACACAGTACTGAGAATATAACACAACAACAGAATGTTTGTACCTTGCTGAGGCTGCCCAGGCACACAGTACAGAGAATATAACACGACAACAGAATGTTTGTACCTTGCAGAGGCTGCCCAGGCACACAGTACTGAGAATATAACACAACAACAAAATGTTTGTACCTTGCTGAGGCTGCCCAGGCACACAGTGCTAAGAATATAACACGACAACAGATTGTTTGTACCTTGCTGCAGCTGCCCAGGCACACAGTACTGAGAATATAACACGACAACAGAATGTTTGTACCTTGCTGAGGCTGCCCAGGCACACAGTACTGAGAATATAACACGACAACAGAATGTCTGTACCTTGCTGAGGCTGCCCGGGCACACAGTACTGAGAATATAACACAAGAACAGAATGTTTGTACCTTGCAGAGGCTGCCCAGGCACACAGTACTGAGAATATAACAAGTCTGAATGTTTGTACCTTGCTGAGGCTGCCCAGGCACACAGTACTGAGAATATAACACAACAACAAAATGTTTGTACCTTGCTGAGGCTGCCCAGGCACACAGTACTGAGAATATAACACAACAACAAAATGTTTGTACCTTGCTGAGGCTGCCCAGGCACACAGTACTGAGAATATAACACGACAACAGATTGTTTGTACCTTGCTGCAGCTGCCCAGGCACACAGTACTGAGAATATAACACGACAACAGAATGTTTGTACCTTGCTGAGGCTGCCCAGGCACACAGTACTGAGAATATAACACGACAACAGAATGTTTGTACCTTGCTGAGGCTGCCCAGGCACACAGTACTGAGAATATAACAAGTCTGAATGTTTGTACCTTGCTGAGGCTGCCCGGGCACACAGTACTGAGAATATAACACGACAACAGAATGTTTGTACTTTGCTGAGGCTGCCCAGGCACACAGTACTGAGAATATAACACGACAACAGAATGTTTGTACTTTGCTGAGGCTGCCCAGGCACACAGTACTGAGTATATAACAAGTCTGAATGTTTGTACCTTGCTGAGGCTGCCCAGGCACACAGTACTGAGAATATAACACGACAACAGAATGTTTGTACGTTGCTGAGGCTGCCCAGGCACAAAGTACTGAGAATATAACATGACAACAGAATGTTTGTACTTTGCTGAGGCTGCCCAGGCACACAGTACTGAGAATATAACACAACAACAGAATGTTTGTACTTTGCTGAGGCTGCCCGGGCACACAGTACTGAGAATATAACACGACAACAGAATGTTTGTACTTTGCTGAGGCTGATCAGGCACACAGTACTGAGAATATAACACGACAACAGAATGTTTGTACCTTGCTGAGGCTGCCCAGGCACAAAGTACTGAGAATATAACACGACAACAGAATGTTTGTACCTTGCTGAGGCTGCCCAGGCACACAGTACTGAGAATATAACACGACAACAGAATGTTTGTACCTTGCTGAGGCTGGCCAGGCACACAGTACTGAGAATATAACACGACAACAGAATGTTTGTACCTTGCTGAGGCTGCCCAGGCACACAGTACTGAGAATATAACATGACAACAGAATGTTTGTACTTTGCTGAGGCTGCCCGGGCACACAGTACTGAGAATATAACACGACAACAGAATGTTTGTACTTTGCTGAGGCTGCCCAGGCACACAGTACTGAGAATATAACAAGTCTGAATGTTTGTACCTTGCTGAGGCTGCCCAGGCACACAGTACTGAGAATATAGCACGACAACAGAATGTTTGTACCTTGCTGAGGCTGCCCAGGCACACAGTACTGAGAATATAACACGACAACAGAATGTTTGTATCTTGCTGAGGCTGCCCAGGCACACAGTACTGAGACTATAACACAAAAACAGAATGTTTGTACCTTGCAGAGGCTGCCCAGGCACACAGTACAGAGAATATAACACGACAACAGAATGTTTGTACCTTGCAGAGGCTGCCCAGGCACACAGTACTGAGAATATAACACGACAACATAATGTTTGTAGCTTGCTGAGGCTGCCCAGGCACACAGTACTGAGAATATAACACGACAACAGAATGTTTGTACCTTGCTGAGGCTGCCCAGGCACACAGTACTGAGAATATAACACGACAACAGAATGTTTGTACCTTGCTGAGGCTGCCCAGGCACACAGTACTGAGAATATAACACGACAACAGAATGTTTGTACCTTGCTGAGGCTGCCCAGGCACACAGTACTGAGAATATAACACGACAACAGAATGTTTGTAATTTGCTGAGGCTGCCCAGGCACACAGTACAGAGAATATAACACGACAACAGAATGTTTGTACCTTGCTGAGGCTGCCCAGGCACACAGTACTGAGAATATAACACAACAGAATGTTTGTACCTTGCTGAGGCTGCCCAGGCACACAATACTGAGTATATAACACAACAACAGAATGTTTGTACCTTGCTGAGGCTGCCCAGGCACACAGTACTGAGAATAAAACACAACAACAGAATGTTTGTACCTTGCTGAGGCTGCCCAGGCACACAGTACTGAGAATATAACACGACAACAGAATGTTTGTACCTTGCTGAGGCTGCCCAGGCACACAGTACTGAGAATAAAACACAACAACAGAATGTTTGTACCTTGCTGAGGCTGCCCAGGCACACAGTACTGAGAATAAAACACAACAACAGAATGTTTGTACCTTGCTGAGGCTGCCCAGGCACACAGTACTGAGAATATAACACGACAACAGATTGTTTGTACCTTGCTGAGGCTGCCCAGGCACACAGTACTGAGAATATAATACAACAACAGAATGTTTGTACCTTGCTGAGGCTGCCCAGGCACACAGTACTGAGAATATAACACGACAACAGAATGTTTGTACCTTGCTGAGGCTGCCCAGGCTCACAGTTTGTGGTCCAATAGTAAGACCCGATGTCTGTGACGACAAACCAGAAAGGGGAAAAAAAACACTATAAGCTAGATCACAAGTGGAGCACACTGTGCACGAATATCGCTCAATTTTATTAAATAGCATTTTTATTTTTGCATTGAAGCACAAGCGAAAGTCTAGGGCATGCTCACATCTCGCATATGGATTTCGGACAGCACAGGTGCAGTAATTCCCTCCATAATAGTCTTCCACAGAGGTGCAATAAAAAACTCATGTTAGCTACTGCTTGTGCACTGAGGCTGAAGCTGAATATTTTCAAGTGTTAACACTTTACGTCAGCGCTTGTATGTGCAAGTTACAATCAGGTCTCCAAAATCACATTTTCAGCACTATATTATTTTACACTTGAACACACAAAAAGTTATTCTGATGACTTCCATATCATTTTAAGAACTTCTTTTGGTTAAACCTTAGGCATATTACACAAATACATGATAACTAAATGCACAGATAAATCCCTCACTGTTAAGCATGCAGACCTAAGTGGCACGTAGCAGCTGTTAATGAACATATTCTTATGTCACAGACTAGCGTGCAGGACGGAGACACTGGTCAGAACTAGACCTGGCTTTACCTTCAGTATGGGCCGGATGACGTTTTCCTTGAACTGCTTGGATATGGTGATCTTTTCACTAATCTGGATATCATCTGTAGGACAAAACAGAACAGGTGAGTGCATGAAAATTGCCCAGACGTACATACACATAGCACTGGCTCAGCAGATATATTGCTTAGCTCTCATTGGTGTAATGGCACAAAGACAGAAGGAAGCTGTATGCGTCTCTACTCCAGATGGTGCAAACTCACAATACACTCTGTGCGACGCAGATGGTGCACACTCACAACACTCCCTGTGCCACGCAGATGGTGCACACTCACAACACACTCTGTGCCACGCAGATGGCGCACACTCACAACACACCCTGTGCCACGCAGATGGCGCACACTCACAACACACCCTGTGCCACGCAGATGGCGCACACTCACAACACTCCCTGTGCCGCGCAGATGGTGCACACTCACAACACTCCCTGTGCCACGCAGATGGCGCACACTCACAACACTCCCTGTGCCACGCAGATGGCGCACACTCACAACACTCCTTGTGCCACGCAGATGGCGCACACTCACAACACTCCCTGTGCCACACAGATGGCGCACACTCACAACACTCCCTGTGCCACGCAGATGGAGCACACTCACAACACTCCCTGTGCCACGCAGATGGAGCACACTCACAACACTCCCTGTGCCACGCAGATGGAGCACACTCACAACACACCCTGTGCCACGCAGATGGCGCACACTCACAACACTCCCTGTGCCGCGCAGATGGTGCACACTCACAACACTCCCTGTGCCACGCAGATGGCGCACACTCACAACACTCCCTGTGCCACGCAGATGGCGCACACTCACAACACTCCTTGTGCCACGCAGATGGCGCACACTCACAACACTCCCTGTGCCACACAGATGGCGCACACTCACAACACTCCCTGTGCCACACAGATGGCGCACACTCACAACACTCCCTGTGCCACGCAGATGATGCACACTCACAACACTCCCTGTGCCACGCAGATGGCGCACACTCTCAACACTCCCTGTGCCACGCAGATGGAGCACACTCACAACACTCCCTGTGCCACGCAGATGGAGCACACTCACAACACTCCCTGTGCCACGCAGATGGAGCACACTCACAACACTCCCTGTGCCATGCAGATGGCGCACACTCACAACACTCCCTGTGCCACGCAGATGGCGCACACTCACAACACTCCCTGTGCCACGCAGATGGCGCACACTCACAACACTCCCTGTGCCACACAGATGGCGCATACTCACAACACTCCCTGTGCCACGCAGATGGTGCACTCACAACACTCCCTGTGCCATGCAGATAGCGCACACTCAAACCACTCCCTGTGCCACGCAGATAGCGCACACTCAAACCACTCCCTGTGCCACGCAGATAGCGCACACTCACACTGTCGGTGCCACGCAGATAGCGCACACTCAAACCACTCCCTGTGCCACGCAGATAGCGCACACTCACACTGTCGGTGCCACGCAGATGCCACACACACTGCCTATGCTACACTGTTCCATCACATTTGAAGTTTGTGATATACAATTTAAAAACACTCATGTGCTTCACAGACCCAGCATATTTACTATATGTGCTGCAAACTCAGTGTATTGGCCAAAGTACCAATATGCCACGGCCACTTTAGTATCTTCTGCAGGGTTCATAGGTTCATTTATTTATGACTTCAGTATGATCGCTTACTACGTCTGACTCTACCCATGCAAGTTTCCTTTATCTGCTGTAGACACACTAAGCGGCACCTCATACAGACGGCACTAACGACAGACAATGTCTGCAGCCAGCCAGCTTAATGTACAGGAGTGTGCCGAGCCTGTATACTTGCTGCAACAGGTTCTGGCTGATGTACAATACAAGTACTTACCCAGCCTGTATACTTGCTGCAACAGGTTCTGGCTGATGTACAATACAAGTACTTACCCAGCCTGTATACTTGCTGCAACAGGTTCTGGCTGATGTACAATACAAGTACTTACCCAGCCTGTATACTTGCTGCAACAGGTTCTCGCTGATGTACAATACAAGTACTTACCCAGCCTGTATACTTGCTGCAACAGGTTCTGGCTGATGTACAATATAAGTACTTACCCAGCCTGTATACCTGCTGCAACAGGTTCTGGCTGATGTACAATATAAGTACTTACCCAGCCTGTATACTTGCTGCAACAGGTTCTGGCTGATGTACAATACAAGTACTTACCCAGCCTGTATACCTGCTGCAACAGGTTCTGGCTGATGTACAATACAAGTACTTACCCAGCCTGTATACCTGCTGCAACAGGTTCTGGCTGATGTACAATACAAGTACTTACCCAGCCTGTATACCTGCTGCAACAGGTTCTGGCTGATGTACAATACAAGTACTTACCCAGCCTGTATACTTGCTGCAACAGGTTCTGGCTGATGTACAATACAAGTACTTACCCAGCCTGTATACCTGCTGCAACAGGTTCTGGCTGATGTACAATACAAGTACTTACCCAGCCTGTATACCTGCTGCAACAGGTTCTGGCTGATGTACAATATAAGTACTTACCCAGCCTGTATACTTGTTGCAACAGGTTCTGGCTGATGTACAATACAAGTACTTACCCAGCCTGTATACTTGCTGCAACAGGTTCTGGCTGATGTACAATACAAGTACTTACCCAGCCTGTATACCTGCTGCAACAGGTTCTGGCTGATGTACAATACAAGTACTTACCCAGCCTGTATACTTGTTGCAACAGGTTCTGGCTGATGTACAATACAAGTACTTACCCAGCCTGTATACCTGCTGCAACAGGTTCTGGCTGATGTACAATATAAGTACTTACCCAGCCTGTATACTTGCTGCAACAGGTTCTGGCTGATGTACAATACAAGTACTTACCCAGCCTGTATACCTGCTGCAACAGGTTCTGGCTGATGTACAATACAAGTACTTACCCAGCCTGTATACCTGCTGCAACAGGTTCTGGCTGATGTACAACACAAGTACTTACCCAGCCTGTATACTTGCTGCAACAGGTTCTGGCTGATGTACAATACAAGTACTTACCCAGCCTGTATACCTGCTGCAACAGGTTCTGGCTGATGTACAATACAAGTACTTACCCAGCCTGTATACTTGCTGCAACAGGTTCTGGCTGATGTACAATACAAGCACTTACCCAGCCTGTATACCTGCTGCAAGTTCTGGCTGATGTACAATACAAGTACTTACCCAGCCTGTATACTTGCTGCAACAGGTTCTGGCTGATGTACAATACAAGTACTTACCCAGCCTGTATACTTGCTGCAACAGGTTCTGGCTGATGTACAATACAAGCACTTACCCAGCCTGTATACCTGCTGCAAGTTCTGGCTGATGTACAATACAAGTACTTACCCAGCCTGTATACCTGCTGCAACAGGTTCTGGCTGATGTACAATACAAGCACTTACCCAGCCTGTATACCTGCTGCAACAGGTTCTGGCTGATGTACAATACAAGCACTTACCCAGCCTGTATACCTGCTGCAACAGGTTCTGGCTGATGTACAATACAAGTACTTACCCAGCCTGTATACTTGTTGCAACAGGTTCTGGCTGAGGCACAATACAAGTACTTACCCAGCCTGTATACTTGTTGCAACAGGTTCTGGCTGAGGCACAATACAAGTACTTACCCAGCCTGTATACTTGCTGCAACAGGTTCTGGCTGATGTACAATACAAGTACTTACCCAGCCTGTATACTTGCTGCAACAGGTTCTGGCTGATGTGCAATACAAGTACTTACCCAGCCTGTATACCTGCTGCAACAGGTTCCGGCTGATGTGCAATACAAGTACTTACCCAGCCTGTATACTTGTTGCAACAGGTTCTGGCTGATGTACAATATAAGTACTTACCCAGCCTGTATACTTGTTGCAACAGGTTCTGGCTGAGGCACAATACAAGTACTTACCCAGCCTGTATACTTGCTGCAACAGGTTCTGGCTGATGTACAATACAAGTACTTACCCAGCCTGTATACTTGCTGCAACAGGTTCTGGCTGATGTGCAATACAAGTACTTACCCAGCCTGTATACCTGCTGCAACAGGTTCCGGCTGATGTGCAATACAAGTACTTACCCAGCCTGTATACTTGTTGCAACAGGTTCTGGCTGATGTACAATACAAGTACTTACCCAGCCTGTATACCTGCTGCAACAGGTTCTCGCTGATGTACAATACAAGTACTTACCCAGCCTGTATACCTGCTGCAACAGGTTCTGGCTGATGTGCAATACAAGTACTTACCCAGCCTGTATACCTGCTGCAACAGGTTCCGGCTGATGTGCAATACAAGTACTTACCCAGCCTGTATACTTGCTGCAACAAGTTCCGGCTGATGTACAATACAAGTACTTACCCAGATTCTCAGCCAGCCTCTTCCTGTTCATCTCTTGGGCCTCCTGTCTGAGCTGCAGGGCGTACTGGGCGATCTCATCACTGCCCACGTTACAGGTCATGATAAATATGGCATCTTTGCATTCAATGGTGTTTCCCTTCCCATCAGTCAGACGGCCCTGTCATAAAACATAACAAATATTCATTGCAAATAAAGCACTGATGCACCTGAATACAGCAATGGAAGAAAAAACAACACACTTTCTTGTAGATAAATAGCACTAAGCTACTTACATAAATATCAGAAAGCAAAATAAAGTAAAATGTAATTTTCCATAAATGCAGAAAAAAAATATTTTCAATATCATTTATTTAATTTGCCCATATTTTCCTGCAATTTAAAGAGACATATTCAACATTTAAATTTCCCTGTAAAATGTTTGGAATGCCTGCATTATACCTTAAAGGGCCACTGTAAGTAAATATTTTCTATGCCTGTTACTAACTAACTACCCCAAACACGCTTTTTATCAATAGCATTTCATTAACATATCTCTACCGTATATCAGAAATCTTGTCTGCAAATTTAATTGTTTTCCAAACCCACTCCGTGGGTATCCTTTGCTCTGTACCAATCCGTTTACAATACCTAGGTTTCAAAATGGCGCTTTAAACACTAAGTTATTGGTTTAAGTATTTTGAACATGCAGTGCTGAAAATAGTGGGCAGGATAACGTGACATCATCGGCGAATAAAATATATAACTTTTAGAACTTTATGAAACTTCGTTTTGGAGAAAATATAGGTCAGTAGGTTTTAATTAATGTTTATTAACTTTAATATGTTAGTTGTTTAGCTTAAAAATTATAACAGAAAGTAATCCTTTAACTGCAACATGCTGCACACTGATTGCTTAGAGCACACGCTCATTTATATCTGCTCCTAAATAGCAACAGCAAAGGAGACCAGGAACATGTAAACCACCATCTTCTCAAGAAGTGTATCCCTGAACTGCTCTTGATTTGCAAAACCTTGTAGGTTTGTGCTAACAAAATGGAAGAAATGCAGATATATACTGCAAGTTTAAATGTTCCGGAAGACTTCATATCAGATACATACTGAAAAGGTTTATATAAGGATATGTCCACTGTGTACTATGAGACAGAAAAATAATAAGCATTTTGGTAAGAAAAAGACAGTTTATAAATGCTTTTATAACAATTTCTCTGTGCGCGCACTGCTCGCAGTTTAGTGCTTAAGTGCTGATATATATTATTATTATTATCAGTTATTTCTAGAGCGCCAACAGATCCCACAGCGCTATAAACATAGGTCTAATATGCAACGTGACAAAGATGGGATACAATGCCCTGCCAAGCGTTGCACTGTTGTAAATCAGCTCTCATGAAGGTGACAAAGCAGCTGGGCTCGTAAGCTTACATGCTAAGGGGCTTCAAGGGGATGACAAAGGGAAGAGAGGAACAAAGATAATGTTTGTGTATAATGTGTGCATCCCTGAACAGTAGACAGTAGTTTGAAAACTAGGGGAAGTCTTGTGGAGTGAGGCAGAGAGTGTAATAATATAGGGACCAGTCTGGAGAGGTCTTGTAGAAGGGAATGTAAGAAGGTAACAAGAAAGAAAGAGAGGAGAAAGTCATGAGCAGAGAGAAGGGGGCGGGAGGGAGAGTACCTGAGAGGTTTAGTAGATGAGGAGCGACGTGTAAGGAAGATCAGCCTGGCAAAGGCATTTATTATGCATTGTAAGGGAGATAGACACAGCTAGGGAGGCCGGAGAGGATGGAGTTGCAATAGTCAAGGCGGGAAATGATGAGAGAGTGGATTAAAGTCTTAGTTGTGTCTTGTGTAAGGAAGTAGTGAATTTTGGAGATGTTTCTAAGGTGGAAGCAGCAGGAATTGGCCAATGACTAAATGTGGGGAGTGAAAGAAAGATTGGAGTCAATTTGACACCAATACATCGGGCATATGGGGTTGGGGTAATGATGTTATTTTTAGCAGTTATAGAGATTTGGGAAGAGGGGGGGGGGATAAGGAGCTCAGTTTTGGAGAGAGTTAGCTTAAGGTAGTGAGAGGACATCCAGGATGAGATATTAGAAAAACAGTTAGTGACATGGGTTAGAAGGAGATAGATCTGGTGCAGGTAGATTTGGGTATAATCAGCATACAAATGATGTTGAAACCCATGGGGCTTTATTAAGGAAACTAATGACAACGTATAGATTGAGAAGAGAAGGGGACCAAGGACAGAATCTTGTTGTATCCCAACAGAAAGTGGTAAAGTTCCAGAGGATGTGCTAGAGGCTAGACAGGTAGGAGAACCACAAGAAGGCAGTGTCACAGATGCCGAAGGATTGGAGGGTTTGGAGCAAGAGAGTAAAACGCTGCAGACAGATCAAGAAGGATTAACAGAGAGACAACCTTTTGATTTTGCCGTAATTAGGTCATTAGTAATTGCTGATTCTGTGGAGTGTTGGGGGAGAAATCCAGATTGCAATGGATCATGGAGGGACTTTAATGTGAGGAAATGTGATAAACGTATATATACAACCCTATGCAGAAGTTTTGAGGCAAGGGGGAGTAGGGAAATACGGCGGTAGTTGGATGGGTCGAGATTTTTTTGAGGAAAGGTGCGATAAGTGCATGTTTAAAGGATAAGGGAAATATACCACCGTTTAGGGAGAGATTAAAAATGTGTGAGAAGTAAGTGGGCAATTTATCAAGCTGAGGACGGACAGGGGCGCACATACGTGCCCCTGTCCACCTCAGCTCGCCTCTCATGACCGCGGCTTGTTAATATACCGTGTGCAGGTTCTCTGCTGAATGGGTTTAATAAATCGAGCCCTAAGAGTAGGAGAGAGGGAGGGCAGTAATTGGGGATGGGATCAAGGGGACAGGTAGTGAGGTGAGAGGAAGATATAAGGGCAGAAACAACTTCCTCAGTAGCAGGAGCAAAAGAGCTGAATCTGCAGCTTTGTGGGTTTTGGACATCAGTGAACGGTTGAGGGGGTTGCAGACTAGTAGTGTGTTAAGAGATGATTTAATTTCTGATGGAATCTATTTTGTTGGTGAAGTGGTTGGCAAAATCTTGAGCTGAGAGAAAAGTGGAAATAGGAGGTGGGAGTGGGCGGAGAAGGGTGTTAAAAGTGGAGAACAGATGTTTTGGATCTGAAGAAAGAGTAGAAATAAGAGTAAAGAAGTAATTCGGCTTAGATTACGTTTGTATAAGTTAAAAGTCTATCATGTCCCTTTAAGCACATCAAACATGACATTTCAACAATGCATAAAATGTTTCGTTAGTGCAAGTGAAACATTATTGCAATATACATTCATTATTTATTTTGCTACATCTAAAATTGTGCTTGCTTCACTTTCTCCCAGGGAGGTTTGGGTTAATACTTTTAGGCAATTTATGTAAGCTTTTGTTTACTTCACCCTCCCCCCTAAGATTCTCAGCAGTCACATGTTTGTAAAAGGTAGTTTTGCATCAATAATCATGATAGGAGTATCATTCTTTGCAGTAGTAACTAAGTTGAGTCAGTGCTAAGAGATAAGGGCAGGCATCCCCAGTATCTCTCAACTGCACATGTGCAAACAGAATTCATGCTATATCTGAATATTAGTTTGTGATTGGTTAGAAAAGATTCTTTTGTTCTGAGGGAACAGGGAAATCAGTGAAATGAACATAAAACAATATACTCATTTGACAAAATAAAGCTGCAGTTTTCATTGCAAAATTATTCTCAGATATGAAGGTTCAAAATCATGTATTTTACTATTTGTGTTTAGTGTTACAGAGAATACATGGTTTTATTTCCTCTCTACTGCCATTTCTATATTCTGGCTTGAATATGAGATTGAAGTTTTACTGTTGAAAAAACAATGTACTCCCTGCTGGAGAGGTTATTGTATTCACACCCTTTCAAATGGGCTGAGCTCTCTCCCTCATGCCGCTCTGGGAGGTTGATTCTGCTGATGCCCTTCATTAACATAACCTTTTTACAGCCATATTGTATTAACCTGCAAAAAGCAGGTACTTCAAATAACAAAGGCCTAGATTTAGAGTTTGGCGGTAGCCGTGAAAACCAGCGTTAGAGGCTCCTAACGCTGGTTTTAGGCTACCGCCGGTATTTGGAGTCAGTCAGGAAAGGGTCTAACGCTCACTTTTCAGCCGCAACTTTTCCATACCGCAGATCGCCTTACGTAAATTGCGTATCTTATTTTTTCAATGGGATCTTTCTAACTCCGGTATTTAGAGTCGTGGCTGAAGTGAGGGTTAGAAATCTAACGACAAAACTCCAGCCGCAGAAAAAAGTCAGTAGTTAAGAGCTTTCTGGGCTAACGCCGGTTTATAAAGCTCTTAAACTACTGTGCTCTAAAGTACACTAACACCCATAAACTACCTATGTACCCATAAACCGAGGCCCCCCCACATCGCCGACACTCGATTAATTTTTTTAACCCCTAATCTGCCGACCGCCACCTATGTTATACTTATGTACCCCTAATCTGCTGCCCCTAACACCGCCGACCCCTATATTATATTTATTAATCCCTAACCTGCCCCCCACAACGTCGCAGCCAGCTACCTACAATAATTAACCCCTAATCTGCCGTCCGCACGCCGCCGCCAGCTACATTATAGCTATGTACCCCTAATCTGCTGCCCCTAACACCGCCGACCCCTATATTATATTTATTAACCCCTAACCTGCCCCCCACAACGTCGCCGCCAGCTACCTACAATAATTAACCCCTAATCTGCCGACCGCAAAGAGCCGCCACCTACATTATAGCTATGTACCCCTAATCTGCTGCCCCTAACACCGCCGACCTCTATATTATATTTATTAACCCCTAATCTGCCCTCCCTAACATCGCCGACACCTAACTTCAATTATTAACCCCTAATCTGCCGACCGAATCTCGCCGCTATTCTAATAAATGTATTAACCCCTAAAGCTAAGACTAACCCTAACACTAACACCCCCCTAACTTAAATATAATTTTAATCTAACGAAATTAATTAACTCTTATTAAATAAATTATTCCTATTTAAAGCTAAATACTTACCTGTAAAATAAATCCTAATATAGCTAAAATATAAATTATAATTATATTATAGCTATTTTAGGATTAATATTTATTTTACAGGTAACTTTGCATTTATTTTAACCAGGTACAATAGCTATTAAATAGTTAAGAACTATTTAATAGCTAAAATAGTTAAAATAATTACAAAATTACCTGTAAAATAAATCCTAACCTAAGTTACAATTAAACCTAACACTACGCTATCAATAAATTAATTAAATACAATACCTACAATTACCTACAATTAAACCTAACACTACACTATCAATAAATTAATTAAATACAATACCTACAAATAACTACAATGAAATAAACTAACTAAAGTACAAAAAATAAAAAAATATTTACAAACATAAGAAAAATATTACAACAATTTTAAACTAATTACACCTACTCTAAGCCCCCTAATAAAATAACAAAATGCCCTACCCTATTCTAAATTACTAAAGTTCAAAGCTCTTTTACCTTACCAGCCCTGAACAGGGCCCTTTGCGGGGCATGCCCCAAGAAATTCAGCTCTTTATCCTGTAAAAAAACACATACAATACCCCCCCCAACATTACAACCCACCACCCACATACCCCTAATCTAACCCAAACCCCCCTTAAATAAACCTAACACTAAGCCCCTGAAGATCTTCCTACCTTATCTTTACCATACCAGGTATCACCGATCCATCCTGGCTCCGATATCTTCATCTAAGCCCAAGCGGGGCCTGACATCGATCAGCCGACGGCTGAAGAAGTCCAGAAGAGGCTCCAAAGTCTTCATCCTATCCGGGAAGAAGAGTAGATCCGGACCAGCAACCATCTTCTTCCAAGCGGCATCTTCTATCTTCATCCGATGAGGACCGGCTCCATCTTGAAGACCTCCACCGCGGACCCATCTTCTTCCGACGACGACTTCCCGACGAATGACGGTTCCTTTAAGGGACGTCATCCAAGATGGCGTCCCTCGAATTCCGATTGGCTGATAGGATTCTATCAGCCAATCGGAATTAAGGTAGGAAAATTGTTCCGATCAGCCAATAGAATGCAAGCTCAATCTGATTGGCTGATCGGATCAGCCAATCGGATTGAACGTTATTCTGATTGGCTGATTCCATCAGCCAATCAGAATTTTCCTACCTTAATTCCGATTGGCTGATAGAATCCTATCAGCCAATCGGAATTCGAGGGACGCCATCTTGGATGACGTCCCTTAAAGGAACCGTCATTCGTCGGGAAGTCGTCGTCGGAAGAAGATGGGTCCGCAGTGGAGGTCTTCAAGATGGAGCCGGTCCTCATCGGATGAAGATAGAAGATGCCGCTTGGAAGAAGATGGTTGCTGGTCCGGATCTACTCTTCTTCCCGGATAGGATGAAGACTTTGGAGCCTCTTCTGGACTTCTTCAGCCGTCGGATGATGGATGTCTAGCCCCCGCTTGGGCTTAGATGAAGATATCGGAGTCAGGACGGATCGGTGATACCTGGTATGGTAAAGATAAGGTAGGAAGATCTTCAGGGGCTTAGTGTTAGGTTTATTTAAGGGGGGTTTGGGTTAGATTAGGGGTATGTGGGTGGTGGGTTGTAATGTTGGGGGGGGGGGGTATTGTATGTGTTTTTTTACAGGAAAAAGAGCTGAATTTATTGGGGCATGCCCCGCAAAGGGCCCTGTTCAGGGCTGGTAAGGTAAAAGAGCTTTGAACTTTAGTAATTTAGAATAGGGTAGGGCATTTTTTTTATTTTGGGGGGCTTTGTTATTTTATTAGGGGGCTTAGAGTAGGTGTAATTAGTTTAAAATTGTTGTAATATTTTTCTTATGTTTGTAAATATTTTTTTATTTTTTGTAACTTAGTTCTTTTTTATTTTTTGTACTTTAGTTAGTTTATTTCATTGTAGTTATTTGTAGGTATTGTATTTAATTAATTTATTGATAGTGCAGTGTTAGGTTTAATTGTAGGTAATTGTAGGTATTTTATTTTATTTATTTATTGATAGTGTAGTGTTAGGTTTAATTGTAACTTAGGTTAGGATTTATTTTACAGGTAATTTTGTAATTATTTTAACTATTTTAGCTATTAAATAGTTCTTAACTATTTAATAGCTATTGTACCTGGTTAAAATAAATACAAAGTTACCTGTAAAATAAATATTAATCCTAAAATAGCTATAATATAATTATAATTTATATTGTAGCTATATTAGGATTTATTTTACAGGTAAGTATTTAGCTTTAAATAGGAATCATTTATTTAATAAGAGTTAATTAATTTCGTTAGATTAAAATTATATTTAAGTTAGGGGGGTGTTAGTGTTAGGGTTAGACTTAGCTTTAGGGGTTAATACATTTATTAGAATAATGGTGAGCTCCAGTCGGCAGATTAGGGGTTAATGTTTGAAGTTAGGTGTCGGCGATGTTAGGGAGGGCAGATTAGGGGTTAATACTATTTATTATAGGGTTAGTTAGGCGGATTAGGGGTTAATAACTTTATTATAATAGCGGTGCGGTCCGGTCAGCAGATTAGGGGTTAATAAGTGTAGGAATGGAGGCGACGTTGTGGGGGGCAGATTAGGGGTTAATAAATATAATATAGGGGTCGGCAGTGTTAGGGGCAGCAGATTAGGGGTACATAGGGATAATGTAAGTAGCGGCGGTTTACGGAGCGGCAGATTAGGGGTTAAAAATAATATGCAGGGGGCGGCAGAATAGGGGTTAATAAGTGTAAGGTTAGGGGTGTTTAGACTCGGGGTACATGTTAGGGTGTTAGGTGCAGACGTAGGAAGTGTTTTCCCGTAGACAACAATGGGGCTGCGTTAGGAGCTGAACGCGGCTTTTTTGCAGGTGTTAGGTTTTTTTTCAGCTCAAACAGCCCCATTGTTTCCTATGGGGGAATCGTGCACGAGCACGTTTTTGAGGCTGGCCGCGTCCGTAAGGAACTCTGGTATCGAGAGTTGAAGTTGCGTTAAATATGCTCTACGCTCCTTTTTTGGAGCCTAACGCAGCCATTCTGTGGACTCTCAATACCAGAGTTATTTTAAAGGTGCGGCCAGAAAAAAGCCAGCATTAGCTACGCGGGTCGTTACCGACAAAACTCTAAATCTAGCCGAAAGTAAACAGAGGAGTTGCAGGTAAAAGGGATCATTGTGACCACATTAAGGGCAAGATTACAAGAAGCGCATTATGAGTTTTCTGTGCGCAATGTTGTCTTTTCGCAATTAATTTCCATTGCGCAGGTATTACAAGTCTTGAAAATGTTTTGTTCCACACAAAAGTTTCACGAAACTTCAAAAATACATTACAAAGTACAGTTACACCCATATTAACACTGTCTAATAAAAAATATTTAAAAATATACTGCACATAAAAGTTATAAGGGCTCAAAGATACGAGATCTCGGGTGTTAGAAACAAAAAGCCGACGCAGGGATTTTACATTGACATACGTACACATGCATAGAAAAAACAAAATGCATGCTTACCTGATAAATTTCTTTCTTTCTGGACATGGAGAGACGTCATTCCAATTACTAGTGGGATATTTACCCCTGGCCAGCAGGAGGAGGCAAAGAGCACCCCAGCAGAGCTGTTAAGTGTCACTTCCCTTACCCATAACCCCCAGTCATTCAGCCAAAGGGAAATGGAAAAAGAAGATAACACAAAGGTGTAGAGGTGCCTGAGGTTTAACAAAAAATACTGTCTTATTTAAGGGTGGGGTCGTGGACTCTCCATGTCCGTAAAGAAAGAAATTTATCAGGTAAGCATAAATTTTGTTTCCTTTCCTATGACATGGAGAGCCCACAACGCCATTCCAATTACTAGTGGGAACCAATACCCAAGTTAGAGGACACGGAATAAACAGGGAGGGAGAAAAAGGCAGGAGGACCTAAACAGAAGGCACCACCGCTTGAAGAAGCTTTCTCCCAAGAGAAGCCTCAGCAGAGGCAAAAGTATGCATAGAGGACCATGCTGCCGCCTTGCAAATCTGTTCCACGGAAGCATCATTTTTAAAGGCCCAAGAAGAGGAGACAGCCCTAGTGCAGTGAGACATAATTCTCTCAGGAGGGGAAAGAGAAGTAGAAGTGGCCTACTGAACCTTACGCTTTCAGAGAAACAAACTAAGAGCGCAGAAGACTGGCGAAAGTCTTTAGTAGCCTGTAGGTAAAATTTTAGAGCATGCACAACATCCAAGTTATGCAAAAGACATTCCTTATTAGAAGAAGGATTAGGACAAAAAGGAAGGAACAACAATATTTCGATCCAACACCCCTTTAGGGAGAAACCCCAATTTAGTACGAAGGGCCGCCTTATCCGCATGAAAAATAAGGTAAGGAGAATCACACTGCAGTCGAGAGTTCTGAAACTCTGCGAGCAGAGGAAATAGCAATAAGAAACAAAACCTTCCAAGATAACAACTTAATATCTACAGAATGCATTGGCTCAAACGGAGCCTGTTGCAAAACTTTAAGCACAAGGTTTAAGCTCCAAGAAGGAGCAACACGTTTAAACACAGGCCTGATTCTGACCAGCGCCTGACAAAAAGATTGATCATCTGGCACATCTGCCAGACGTTTGTGTAAAAGAATAGACAGCACAGAAATCTGACCCTTCAGAGAATTGACTGACAAGCCCTTCTCCAGACCCTCCTGGAGAAAAGATAAAATCCTAGGAATCCTGACCCTGTTCCAAGAGAAGCCTTTCGATTCACACCAATATAGGTATTTGCGCCATACCTTATGGTAAATTTCACGAGTAGCTGGTTTGCGAGCCTGAAGCATGGTATCAATGACCGACTCAGAAAACCCACGCTTAGTCAAAACTAAGTTTTCAATCTCCAAGCAGTCAGCTTCAGAGAAACTAGATTTGGATGGAGGAAAGGACCCTGAGTTAGAAGGTCCTTCCTCAGAAGTAACCTCCAAGGTGGAAGAGATGACATCTTCACCAGGTCTGCAAACCAGATCCTGTGAGGCCATGCAGGAGCTATTAGAATTAGACGCTCTCTCCTGCTTGATACGTGCAATGACTCGTGGAAGGAGAGCAAAAGGAGGAAACAGATATGCTAGACCGAAATCCCAAGGAACCGCCAGAGCATCTATCAGGGCGGGCTGAGGATCTCTTTACCTTGAACCGTACCTTGGAAGCTTGGCGTTCTGACGAGACACCATCAGATCCCACTCCGGCACCCCCCACCTGAGGGTTATCCTGGTGAACATCTCCAGATGGAGAGCCCACTCCCCAAGATGAAAGATCTGTCTGCTCAGAAAATCCGCCTCCCAGTTGTCCACTCCTGGAATGTGGATAACAGATAGGAGACAAACGTGAGCTTCCGCCCACTGAATAATGCAAGTCACCTCTTTCATTGGCCAAGGAACTCCGAGTTCTTCCCTGGTGGTTGATGTAAGCCACTGAGGTGACGTTGTCCAACAGGAATCTGATAAACCGTGCTAAAGACAACTGAGGCCAAGCTATCAAGGCATTGAAGATTGCCCTCAACTCTAAGATGTTTATGGGGAGAGAGGACTCCTGAGTCCACAGGCGCTGAGCTTTTAAACGATCCGCAGGCTGGCATCCGTGGTCACAATCACCCAGGAGGGTCTCCGGAAGCATGTGCCCTGAGACAGATGATCCTGAGAAATTCAGCACAAGAGAGAGTCTCTTGTTAGAGCATCCAGATCTATCCTCTGAGATAGATCTGAATGGTCTCCGCCCCATTGACTGAGCATGCAAAGCTGCAGAAGGAATCGAGCAAAAGGGATGATGTCCATGGAAGACACCATTAGACCAATTAACTTCATGCATTGATGGATGAACAGTAGACTGGAGAGAGAGACATGAAGAGAGAAGTTTGGATTTTCTGACATCTTTTGAAAAAAAAAAACTTCATGGATAGGAAATCTATAATGGTCCCTAAGAAACACACCCTCGTAGCTGGAACAAGGGAACTCTTTCCCAGATTCACTTTCCATCCATGGGAACGTAGAAAAGAAAACAAGATCTCTATATGAGAGTTTGCTAGTTGAAAAGATGACGCTTGAATCAAGATGTAAGGTAAGGTGCCACCACAATTCCCTGAGACCTGACAACTGCCAAAAGAGCCCCCAGAACCTTTGTAAAAACTCTGGGAGCTGTGGCAAGACCAAACGGAAGAGCAACAAATTGAATGTGCTTGTCTAGAAAAACGAATCTCAGGAACTGGTAATGATCCCTGTGAATGGGAACATGCAGATACACGTCCTTCAGGTCTATGGTCATCATGAACTGACCCTCTTGGACCAAAGGAAGAATAGTACGAATGGTTTCCATTTTGAAGGACGGCACCCTGAGGAATTTGTTGAGACATTTTAGATCTAAAATGGGTCGAAAGGTTCCCTCTTTTTTGGGAACCACAAATAGATTTTGAAAAAAATCCTTGACCCTGTTCCCTTACAGGAACTGGAACAATCACTCCCGGGAGGAAAGGGCCTGAATGCAGCTTAAGAAGGCATCTCTCTTTTTATCTGGTCTGCAGATAGTCTTGAGAGGATGAATCTGCCCCTGGGAGGACAAGTCTGGGATCTGGGACATCGCATATCCAAGCTTGACGAAAAAAAGGAAAGTCTGCCCCCCACTTGATCCAATACCAAACCGGGGACGGACCCTTTATGCTGATTTAGCCACAGATGAAGGCTTCCCCTTATTCCAAGGCTGACAGGATCTTCAGGAGAATTTTGACTGCTTCTGCTTGGAGGAGGAAGAGGGGGACTTTTGCCCTTTAAAGTTACGAAAGGAACATAAATAAGAGCTTTGTGACACTTAGGTCTATTCTTCTTGTCCTGAGGTAGAAAAGACCCCTTTTCACCTGTAATCTCAGAAATGATGTCCGCCATACCAGGTCCAAAAAGGGTCTTACCCTTATAAGGTAAAGACAGGAGCTTGGACTTGGAAGTAACATTAGCTGACCAAGATTTTAGCCATAGTGCTCTGCGAGCTAGAACCGCGAAGCTAGACATCTTGGCTCCCAGTCTAATGACTTGCATGTTGGCATCAGAAATAAAGGAATTGGTCAGTTTAAGAGCCTTGATACTATCTTGGATCTCCTCTAAAATCAACTCAGATAAGGCATCACACCAATAAGATGCTGCGCCTGCAACCGTAGCTATACTAGCAGCAGGTTAAACATACATCTTCTTTAAATAAGCCTCAAGCTTTTTATCCATGGGACCCTTAAAAGAACAGCTATCCTCTATAGGAATCTTAGTTCTTTTGGCCAGAGTAGAAATAGCGCCTTCCACCTTAGGCACAGTGCGCCACGACTCCGCTCAGTATCTCAAGCAGAAGAGCGGGAACTCACATGACCGGCAGAAAAAGAAACTGCGGAACAGTCTAAAAGCGCACGTCTCTTAAGTCCTCAGAGTAACATGGAAAACCGGAGATGAAAATGTTGTCCCAAACATCCTAAATCCCCAAATAAAACTATATTTCCAACATCTGAGAACGTTAGGCTAATAAAATAAAAGACATCTTTCAGCCCCAGAGGTACCATCCCATAAACAGTAAGGGAAGACATTAACCCCTTAGTTTCATCACATACAATAAGTGTCTGCACACTGCCCCAAAGTAAAGCCTACATAAAGGACTAATTATGTCCCAAAAGAAATATTGCAGAAATAATCTTTCCAAGTGCAAGCCTCCAAGACCTAGAAGACAAAAGCACTTACATGCAAATCCAGCTGTCGGGCAGGAAGACAGCTCACAAGGTGTGAAAGGATACATACTCCTATCAGAGACCTGTAGAAAAAGAGATTACAGAGTAACCAACTTTGGCTTTCTATAACTAGGGTAGCAACAATGTTAGAAACAAAGCAAGGAAAACCTCACCACTTTCTAACTGCTAAAAGCCACCACTACTCTTACTAAAGAGATTGATGTGGACACAGCTAAACCCCAATCCTTGATTGCAGGGAAAAGTACCCCTAAAAGGATTAAATATCTTCAGACACCAACTTCGCACATCCTCCATTGACAGAGGCAAAGAGAATGACTGGGGGTTATGGGTAAGGCAAGTGACACTTAACAGCTCTATGTTTAACTATGGAGATAATGAAAATATTTTACATTATAATCTTATGCACATTAAACAATATCTCAGAGGGATTTTCAAAGAGATATCTAGACATATATATATATATATATATATATATATATATATATATATATATATATATATATATATATATATATATATATATATATATATATATCGCTATAGATATATCAGTCCAAAAATGATCATATATATATAGAGAAATATTTATTAACAAATAAATAGGACATATTCCGTTGTGAAAACATCTTCGCAGTATGAAATATTCGCATTTTCATGTACACTTTTCAAGGAGAATACGTCATGGGCTTTGTGCAACAGATTAGGGCTTTTTGTTTTGTTTTTTTCTATTTGTCTTCTCCATTTACTTCTATGGATTTGGCTGTTTGCATTACGTGGCTTAACGTGCACGCAAAATAAGTTATTTTGCAACTTGTAATATCTGCGCAACCCCAAATGCGAAAAGGCCATAACGTGAACGGTGTTTTCGCAACTGATTTGCCGCGCGACTTATAATCTTGCCCTAAATGGGGAGAAAATATTACAGTACATTTAACAGTAATAGCCCCCTTGATCTGATGTTTTCTTTCATGATACAAACGGAGAATACAATTTTAAACAACTTTCCAATTTACTTTTATTATACAATTTGCTTAATTTTCTTGGTATCCTTTGTTGGGGGTGCAGCAATGAATTACTGGGAGCTAGCTGAACACATCAGGTGAGCCAATGACAACAGGAATATAAATCCAGCCACTAGCCAGCAGCTAGCTCCCAGTAGTGCACTGCTGCTCCTAAACCCACCTAGATATGCTTTTCAACAAAGGATATCAAGTGATCGAAGCAACATTTATAATAGAAGTAAATTGGAAAGTTGTATAAAACTTTATGCTCTATCTGAATAATAAAATAACACTTTTGGGTTTTATGGCCCTTTATAGTTTTTTTCCCTGCATAAATTAAATATACATGTTTTACTTTTCCATACAATATGACTTTTTGCACAATCTCTACAATTTTTATAGCGATTAAACAATACATTTTTTTACTTTTTATTTAAATATGTATTTTTTGTTGTTTTATACAATGTTTCATGAGTCCTACTGTAATATATGCCTCACATTCACATACCTAAAGGGACAGGAAACGCAAACAAAATTTGCTTTGTTCTCTTGGTAACGAATACCTAGTTAGATTCAGGAGCTGGCTGGTGACTACACATAAATGTATCTTATCATTGGCTTACAGATTTGTTCAGCTAGCTCCCAGAAATGCATTACTGCTGCTTCAATAAAGGATACCAAGGGAATGTAGCAAAATTGATATTAAAAGTATATTGGAAAGTTGTTTAAAATGGTATGCTCTTATTGCTCTATCTGAATAATGAAAGAAATGTTGGACGTCATGTCCCTTTAAAAGCAGAGAACAACCCTTTGCGACGCACTATTGTCTTTAGAATATTAGGACAGGGGCTTCGTAATACTGGTGAGATTTCTTAGAAAATCTCACAAGCCCAAAGAGCTTTAGATCAGTGTTTTTCAACCAGTGTGCCGTGGCACACTAGTGTGCCGTGAGAGATCCTCAGGTGTGCCACGGCAGACTGACAACAGTGTGACATATTTTTTAAACTTTGCTTGTTTTTTACTCCCAGTGCAGGGGTAGTTTGTAGGAGGCATGGCATAACAGCACAATACATACAGTATGTGTGTGTTTGTGTGTATGTGTATATATATATATGCTGTATTAGGCTACAATGTGTGATTTTTGTGGTGGTGTGCCACAGGATTTTTTTATGTAAAAAAGTGTGCCACGGCAAAAAAAAGGTTAAAAATCACTGCTTTAGATAATAGGCCCTTGGTGAGGCCCAAGAATAGACTGAAAGTTTTAAATTATTGCATCAACAACATTGGTTGATTCCTTTGTCCACTCTTTAAAGGGACAGTGCTCACCAATGTTCATATAACTGCATGTAATAGACACTACTATAAAGAAGAATATGCACAGATACTGATATAAACATCCAGTTTAAAACCTTTTAAAAACTTAATAGCTCCCAGTTTAGCACTGGTAATGAGGTAAGCTGGGACACCCAGTGAAAGGGGCTGGGAAAACAAGAAGATCAGACACCCCCTCCCCTGAATATGAAAATACAGATTAGACAAATAGGAGCTAGCAGGAGTCTGTAAACGCGCGTATACATCTCAGACTGTGGGGCTTGGTTAGGAGTCTGAAAATCAGCACAATGTTATAAAAAAATTAATTGTAACAAAAACACTCCCAGATGGGCTAAATAATTGGGCCCTCTACAAAACATTTCTGTAAAGAAAAATCTAGTGTACAATGTCCCTTTAAGAAGGATGATAAAATATAAAAAAGCGCTGTGCATCTCTTTAAAAAATAAAAACACTTTTTAGTTGTTTTGTTGATTCAATAATTTGTTGTTCCCTTTGTTTGTGAACGAAAACTTTGAACAACGAAAAACTGCACAAGGTCCATTATAAAAAAGTAATAAAATGCTGACCACAAAGTGAAATATCAAGAGTTCAGGGGTACAGATGGGACCTCATCTTCTGCTATCTTTAGTGAATTTGTAAGCCATATTCTATATCACCCCTCGCTCTGTGTAGGGCACTGAGTATGGGCAGCAGCTGGCACCTCTGAGATTTGGGGTTGTACCGTAAGGAATAAGGGTGTTTGGAACATCCCAACACTCCTGAAACCGCCACTGCAAGAGACAGAAACTTTCCAGGCCAGGGACATGTGAAATGTGCAACTGTCTAGTGCGTGATATTATTACTGTACAGAGAAGAGCGCTATTATTACTGTATCATAAGACTGAGGTCCCCAGATAGTTGTACAGACTCGGTGACAGATGGAAAGGCGCAGGAAGGAATCCTTCTTGGGTGCTAGAGATTAACATCTCACTTATTGTCTTGTCGAGTGCCTGCTCCAGGAATTGATTTCACATTTGGCTGCGGCAGCGATGATCTATGCAAGAAGGATTACTTTATTAATCCTGGGGATGGGAGGACAGAAATCACGAGGAGGAGAGAGGACAGGAATAAAGTTTTATTAGCTGGCGGAGGGAAGTAGGAGCCTCTGAGGAGTGATTGTGAAAACTCATATGCTGCACGCTGTCTCTAGCGCAGGCAGAATAATGACACTCGGGGACCGGCAGTGTTTGTCTGCTCGATATTGACTAAACACTTAGCTAGAGGTACCAAAACCTGGAGTTCTTCACCGACACAACAGTAGGGAGATTTTTTTCTGTATATTTTCAACATATTCTGCAGTACAGAAAAATCACTAAAAATTATTTTATTTACCAAAAATGATTCATCTTTACACTGAGTTACAGGGCAGTTACTGAGAACTCTGGGATATTTGGCAGCTGCCATCTTAGAGAAGACACCAAGGGTCTGATGATCAAGGAGAGAATTCTCAAATAAATCTTTGGGGGCTTTTTTGAGCATTAGCTTGTAATGAAAGTGTCTTCTTCACATCCATGAACTGCAAAGCGAAATAAACGGCTCTCAAGCTAAAATATGACTTTGTGACCTCACAGTAGGGATGAGACCTATTGGATCCGTGTTCTGTTATAAGCTGTAACCACAAACTACTGGACCTGGGACAAAATCTGAGGCTGCCCCCTACATACACCTATGTATAAACACATATATAGAGGGTGGGGAACATTCAGGGACTCTAGATGCTATAGTTTTATAGTTTTGGAAAGTATAAAATAACCAGGCCCCTGTCACATAATTTATGAAGATAAATCACAAAGGTAGCAACACTTTCATCAATGAACAAAATAGGTTCCTACGTTAATGCACAGAAATATCTGTCTGAAACTGTATATATTGTCCAAGTACTAAACTGTGTAAATAAGGAACATGAAATTAAAGGGAAAGTCTAGACAAAATTAAACTTTCATGATTCGGATAGAGCATGCAATTTTAAGAAACTTTCTAATTTACTATTATCAATTTTTCTTCATTCTTTTGGTATCTTTATTTCAAAAAGCTGGAATGTAAGCTTAGGAGCCGGCCCATGTTTGGTTCAGCACCCTGGGTAGTGCTTGCTGACTGGTGGCTACATTTAGAAGATAGACACTATTAATACATTCAATGTAACTCTATATACTACTCAAAGTTACAAAATCTGGTACAAATACACATGCTTAAAGGGACAGGATTTAGATCAGTAGTTCTCAACATATTCATTATATCTTAACTAGAGCACAGGTGAAATAATCAGCTGAGAGCAGGTTAGTAACCATGGTTACTGATCAGCTGATTATTTCACCTGTGCACTAGTTAAAATGAATTTCCGGTCTGTTAAAGGGACACTAAACCTAAAAAAATGATTTCATGATTTAGATAGAGAATACAATTTCAAACAACATTCCAATTTACTTTTATGATCTAATTGGCTTCATTCTTTAGATGTCCTTTTTTGAAGAAATAGCAATGTATACTGGTGTGCCAATCACACGAGGAATCTATGTGCAGCCACCAATCAGCAGCTACTGAGCCTATCTAGATGTGCTTTTCAGCAAAGAATATCAATAGAATGAAGCAAATTAGATAATATAGGTATATTAGAAAGTTGTTTAAAATGACACGCACTTTATAAATCATGAAAGAATAATATTGGCTTTCATATCCCTTTAAGGGTCCTGAGGATTGGAGTTGAGAAACACTGATTTAGATAGACCATGCCCTTTATTACTTCTATAATCACATCAAGTGAGCCAATAAGCTGTGGCATATATGGTCATTCTCCCATCAGACAGCTAGCTCCCAGTAGTGCATTGCTGCTTCTGAGCCTACCTAGATATGCTAACAAAAGATACCAGCAGAACTGAGCAAATTAGACAACTGAAGAAAATGTCATACTCTATCTAAATCATGAATGTTTAATTTTCACTTTAATGTCCCTTTAAAGAGACATGAAACCCAATTTTTTTATGATTAAAGGGACACTGAACCCAAAAATTTTGTTTTGTGATTCAGATAGAGCATGCAATTTTAAGCAACTTTCCAATTTACTCCTATTATCAATTTTTCTTTGTTCTCTTGCTATCTTTATTTGAAAAAGAAGGCATCTATGCTTTTTTTGGGTTCAGTACTCTGGACAGCAATTTTTTATTGGTGGATGAATTTATCCACCAATCAGCAAGGACAACCCAGGTTGTTCACCAAAAATGGGCCAGCATCTAAACTTACATTCTTGCATTTTAAATAAAGATACCAAGAGAATGAAGAAAATTTGATAATAGGAGTAAAATAGAAAGTTGCTTAAAATTGCTGCTCTATCTGAATCATGAAAGAAAATTTTTGGGTACAGTGTCCCTTTAAGCCAGAGAATACAATTTTAAACAACTTTCCAATTTACTTCTGTTATCTAATTTGCTTCATTCACTTAGTATCCTTTGTTGAAGATGCAGCAATGGGAGCTAGCTGAGCACACCGGGTGAGCCAATAACATGAGACATACTGTATATGTGCAGTCACCAATCAGCAGGTCCTGAGCCTACCTAGGTATCCTTCTCAACAAAGGATACTAAGAGAACAAAACAACTAGATAATAGAAGTAAATTGGAAAGATGTTTAAAATTGCATATTCTATCTGAACCATGAAAGAAAAAAAAAAATGTGTTTCATGTCCCTTTAATTACCAAATGAGAAGTGTGTAAATGATTTTCCAGTAACAAATTACAGATCTCTGCTTTCTGCTCGGCGATGCCGATAGCCACAAGAAAGTCCCATGTAGGGCTGAGTGTGCCCCGTAGGCTGTAGTGTGAGTGCCGTGTTACACATTAAATAACTCACAAATAATAAGGAACTAATAAATAGATACAATGTAGAACTGGAGCTACGTATTGTAGCACAGCTTAGGAACTGTATGCAAGATGTGATACAGCAGTTATGGCTTTGCCCCATACATTCTGTGCACGTACACATTTACACAATAGCCGGCAAGTAGGGAGAGCTTACAATAAGAGGGAAAAGCTCAGCCTACGGAGTTTAATGCCGCTGCTTTCGTGTCTTTTACTGCAACATGTTTGTTTTTAATTTGTGCAAATACTTTTTTTTTTAACGAAAGCAAAGGAGCTATCAGTAATAGATCTATATCTATGTAAGAACCGGAGAGCATTATGTGCTTCTAATTTATATGGCCGGGCCTGGTCTAGCCCATATCTGGGATAGTTTATATGGCCGGGCATGGTCTAGCCCATATCTGGGATAGTTTATATGGCTGGGCATGGTCTAGCCCGTATCTGGGATAGTTTATATGGCCGGGCATGGTCTAGCCCATATCTGGGATAGTTTATATGGCCGGGCATGGTCTAGCCCATATCTTGTAAAGTTTATATGGCCGGGCATGGTCTAGCCCATATCTTGTAAAGTTTATATGGCCGGGCATGGTCTAGCCCGTATCTGGGATAGTTTATATGGCCGGGCATGGTCTAGCCCGTATCTGGGATAGTTTATATGGCCGGGCATGGTCTAGCCCGTACCTGGGATAGTTTATATGACCGGGCATGGTCTAGCCCGTATCTGGGATAGTTTATAAGGCCGGGCCTGGTCTAGCCCATATCTTGGAAAGTTTATATGGCCGGGCATGGTCTAGCCCGTATCTGGGATAGTTTATATGGCCGGGCCTGGTCTAGCCCATATCTGGGATAGTTTATATGGCCGGGCATGGTCTAGCCCATATCTGGGATAGTTTATATGGCCGGGCATGGTCTAGCCCATATCTTGGAAAGTTTATATGGCCGGGCATGGTCTAGCCCGTATCTGGGATAGTTTATATGGCCGGGAATGGTCTAGCCCATATCTGGGATTGTTTATATGGCTGGGCATGGTCTAGCCCATATCTGGGATAGTTTATATGGCCGGGCATGGTCTAGCCCATATCTGGGATAGTTTATATGGCCGGGCATGGTTTAGCCCATATCTGGGATAGTTTATATGGCCGGGCATGGTCTAGCCCATATCTGGGATAGTTTATATGGCCGGGCATGGTCTAGCCCATATCTGGGATAGTTTATATGGCCAGGCATGGTCTAGCCCGTATCTGGGATAGTTTATATGGCCGGGCATGGTCTAGCCCATATCTGGGATAGTTTATACGGCCGGGCATGGTCTAGCCCGTATCTGGGATAGTTTATATGACCGGGCATGGTCTAGCCCGTATCTGGGATAGTTTATAAGGCCGGGCCTGGTCTAGCCCATATCTTGGAAAGTTTATATGGCCGGGCATGGTCTAGCCCATATCTGGGATTGTTTATATGGCTGGTCCTGGTCTAGCCCATATCTGGGATAGTTTATATGGCCCGGCATCACATACACTTGTTTTACATGCTGAGAAGATATCATCACTGACTCACATATCATATATCAGCTTCTGTACCTCTATACGCTAATGAGCAGATAGCGTTTCAGTATCCCAGATACCTTATACTCAACTGAAGGATGAAAAAACACAACCCCCAAGTATCCAGTAAGCACTAATAGCAAACCTTTCATTAAAACAAACACGTCATTTTTTTTATACACACAGTATATATTAAAGGGACACTAAACAATAAATACATTTCATGCACCTCCCTCTAGTTATGGGTGCTGCCATATTGGAAATTAAGTTACACTGAAGGTGTCTGAAGTAGAGTTACTTCTCATGTGCAAACAGGTCAGCACTGGAATGTAGCGGATGAATACATTGCCCATGACTAGAGGTAGGCGGTAAATAACGTTAATGCTATGCTTATAAATATAGTTTGTGTTTAAGATCCCTTTAAACACTATACAGGGAGTGCAGAATTATTAGGCAAATGAGTATTTTGACCACATCATCCTCTTTATGCATGTTGTCTTACTCCAAGCTGTATAGGCTCGAAAGCCTACTACCAATTAAGCATATTAGGTGATGTGCATCTCTGTAATGAGAAGGGGTGTGGTCTAATGACATCAACACCCTATATCAAGTGTGCATAATTATTAGGCAACTTCCTTTCCTTTGGGAAAATGGGTCAAAAGAAGGACTTGACAGGCTCAGAAAAGTCAAAAATAGTGAGATATCTTGCAGAGGGATGCAGCACTCTTAAAATTGCAAAGCTTCTGAAGCGTGATCATCGAACAATCAAGCGTTTCATTCAAATTAGGGTCGCAAGAAGCGTGTGGAAAAACCAAGGCGCAAAATAACTGCCCATGAACTGAGAAAAGTCAAGCGTGCAGCTGCCAAGATGCCACTTGCCACCAGTTTGGCCATATTTCAGAGCTGCAACATCACTGGAGTGCCCAAAAGCACAATGTGTGCAATACTCAGAGACATGGCCAAGGTAAGAAAGGCTGAAAGACGACCACCACTGAACAAGACACACAAGCTGAAACGTCAAGACTGGGCCAAGAAATATCTCAAGACTGATTTTTCTAAGGTTTTATGGACTGATAAAATGAGAGTGAGTCTTGATGGGCCAGATGGATGGGCCCGTGGCTGGATTGGTAAAGGGCAGAGAGCTCCAGTCCGACTCAGACGCCAGCAAGGTGGAGGTGGAGTACTGGTTTGGGCTGGTATCATCAAAGATGAGCTTGTGGGGCCTTTTCAGGTTGAGGATGGAGTCAAGCTCAACTCCCAGTCCTACTGCCAGTTTCTGGAAGACACCTTCTTCAAGCAGTGGTACAGGAAGAAGTCTGCATCCTTAAAGAAAAACATGATTTTCATGCAGGACAATGCTCCATCACACGCGTCCAAGTACTCCACAGCGTGGCTGGCAAGAAAGGGTATAAAAGAGGAAAATCTAATGACATGGCCTCCTTGTTCACCTGATCTGAACCCCATTGAGAACCTGTGGTCCATCATCAAATGTGAGATTTACAAGGAGGGAAAACAGTACACCTCTCTGAACAGTGTCTGGGAGGCTGTGGTTGCTGCTGCACTCAATGTTGATGGTGAACAGATCAAAACACTGACAGAATCCATGGATGGCAGGCTTTTGAGTGTCCTTGCAAAGAAAGGTGGCTATATTGGTCACTGATTTGTTTTTGTTTTGTTTTTGAATGTCAGAAATGTATATTTGTGAATGTTGAGATGTTATATTGGTTTCACTGATAAAATAAATAATTGAAATGGGTATATATTTGTTTTTCGTTAAGTTGCCTAATAATTATGCACAGTAATAGTCACCTGCACACACAGATACCCCCCTAAAATAGCTATAACTAAAAACAAACTAAAAACTACTTCCAAAACTATTCAGCTTTGATATTAATGAGTTTTTTGGGTTCATTGAGAACATGGTTGTTGTTCAATAATAAAATTAATCCTCAAAAATACAACTTGCCTAATAATTCTGCACTCCCTGTATTGCAAAACTTCTGCATAAACAAAGTTTTTACAGCATTTACCTGTTTTCCTTTACTATAGCAACTAATAGCCATATTTAAATGTGGGGGTTGCAATTATACAAGTGAGAACTACCATAAGGTTTTGCAGGTAAGGCAGGAAGGACTGTTTTTTTTACTTGCGGACAACAGAAAGCGCTGCCTGAGTTGTAGGTTATCAAAGTCTCAAACACCAGACAAGAAAGAGGCTTGAATTCAAAATCAAGAAAGCACAAGTGTGACAGTTTTCCGATTACCACCTTGTTTGTTTCAATTGTTTTCAATAGCCCCCCCCCCCCCTGCCACAATGTGAACTTTTTTTTGGTTATTTTGTTGCATATTTTTGCATCATCTTATTTCATAATTTCTGTTGAACCCATTGAGGGACACATATACAAAAAGCTGAGGCATTTGAAGTCTGCAGTGTACACTTTCAATGTTCAGAAGTGGAAAACAATTTAAATTACAGGAAAATTAGTAAAAACAAATATTTGTAGGCATTTTTCTATACATAATTAAACAAAACATTTTATATTACAATCTCAAAGTGTTTCCTGTCAACTTATCAACCTGTTCTTCTATTGTATCCCTAAATGCTAAAGATCCATTAAATAAGTAAAATCATTGTTTAATCAGCATCTAATCTCTTAAAAAATGTCATCATCCAAATCTTCCTTTATAGTATTCTAGTTGTGGGTAGCTGTGCTGCGCACATAACATAATAATACATCACTAGCTCCATAACATTAGACATTGGAGGTGGGGAACTGAAAGCATTGAAGCAGCCTTTAAAGAATATGAAAGTCCCGATGGATGATTATTAGAACTTAAAAAAACTCTGGAAATCACTTTGGTTTCTACAACCTCTCTCGCAAGTGCCAGACAGAAGAAGAAATACAGAAAGCTGATAAATCTACACACTGGATAAATTTAACCCCTTAGTGACCAGACAGTTTTTCAATTTTCTTTCTTAAGGACCAGGGCTGTTTTTACATTTCTGTGGTGTTTGTGTTTAGCTGTAAATTTCCTCTTACTCATTTACTGTACTCACACATTATATACCTGTTTTTTCTCGCCATTAAATGGACTTTCTAAACATACTATTATTTTCATCATATCTTTTAATTTACTATATTTTTTTTAACAAAATATGATGAGAAAATTGAAAAAAAAAACCCACATTTTTTTTCTAACTTTGACCTCCAAAATCTGTTACACATCTACAACCACCAAAAACACCCATGCTAAATAGTTTCTAAATTTTGTCCTGAGTTTAGAAATACCCAATGTTTACCCCCAGAAAGGACTGGGAATTTCAGACTAAAACTTTCCCAATTTTGCTATCACTCCATTTAAACAGAAATAGAGCATTTTTATTTTTTAGTTACCTATCAAAACTATATATATATATATTTTTTAGTAGACAACCCAAAGTATTGATCTAGGCCCATTTTGGTATATTTCAAGCCACCATTTCAACGCCAAATGCGATCAAATAAAAAAAATTGTTAACTTTTTCACAAACCTTTTTCTCACTGAATTTATTTACAAACAGCTTGTGCAATCATGGCAGTGAAGGGGTTAATTAGGTAGCTTGTAGGGTTAATTTTAGCTTTAGTGTATAGATTACCCTCCCACCTGACACACCCCACTCCCTGATCCCTCTCAAACAGCTCTCTTCCCTCCCCCACCCCCCAATGGTCACCCCTATCTTAAAGGGACACTGAACCCAATTTTTTTCTTTCATGATTCAGATAGAGCATGCAATTTTAAGCAACTTTCTAATTTACTCCTATTATCAATTTTTCTTCGTTCTCTTGCTATCTTTATTTGAAAAAGAAGGCATCTAAGCTAAGGAGCCAGCAAAATGTTTGGTTCAGAACCATGGACAGCACTTGTTTATTGGTGCTGTCCAATCAGCAAGGACAACCCAGGTTGTTCACCAAAAATGGGCCGGCATCTAAACTTACATTCTTGCTTTTCAAATAAACATACAAAGAGAATGAAGAAAATTTGATAATAGGAGTAAATTAGAAAGTTGCTTAAAATTACATGCTCTATCTGAGTCACAAAAGAAAAAATTTGGGTTCAGTGTCCCTTTAAGTACTGGCAGAAAGTCTTTTTAAAATACTTTTATTTTTAAATACTGTATATATATATATTTTAATATATTTTCTGCACTGTAGGATCCCCCATTACCCTCCAACCTCCCCGATCCCCCCCAAACAGCTCTCTAACCATCCCCCTCTACCTATTAGCTGCCATCTTAGGTACTGGCAGTTGCCTGCCAGTACCCAGTTTGCTGCAATTTTTACTTTTTTTTTTTTTTTTTTAAAAAACAACAAAAAACACCAACAATTTTTATTCTGTAGTGTAGCTACCCCCCTCATTACCCCCCTCCCAGATCCCTTTTCCATGTCAAATCCTATATAGGATCCCTCATTCCCCCTTCTCCCCCCTCCTGTCTGCATCAGTTACTGACTGGAGGGTATTGCACGATGCCTCAATATCGACGCATCGCTGCAATACCCTGACACCGGCTTGAAGAGATCGCTTCCATCGCTCATTTTGACAAGGACGTGCTAGATACGTCAGCGGTTGTTAATGGCTGTTTTTTGGAGGACGTACCTAGCACGTACTCGTCAAGCGGTTAAAGGGGCAGTAAAGTCAAAATTAAATGCTGATAATTCAGAAAGAGCATACAATTTTAAACAACTTTCTAATTTACTTCTTTATCAAGTATGCTTTGTTCTCCTGGTTTCCACTGTTGAAGAACATAGCTAGGTAGTCTTAAAAGCAACAATGCACTACTGGGATCTAGCTGAACACATCTGGTGAGCTAATGACAATAGTATTATATATGCAGCCGCCAATCCTAGCTCTCAGCAGTGCTGCTCCTAAACCTACAACCCCAATTCCGAAAAAGTTGTGACAGTATGGAAATGCAAAAAAACAAACAAAGAGTCATTTAAAATTTCAATTCACCCTGTACTCAGGGCCGGATTGGGCCACCGGGATAAATCCCGGTGGGCCGGCATCCTGGTGGGCTGGCACTGCACTTGCAGCTGCACAGAGAGTGAGAAAGAGCAGAGGCTTGTGCAGCTCAGCTGCAAATGTGGCCGGTACGATCAGATGGCAGCTCCGGTTGTGGCTACTTTTCCCTGGTGGAGTTTACAGATTGAGTCAGCTGTAGGCAGGCCCTGCGTGATATTTCTCAGGTGATCTTTCTGGATACCTCATTGGGAGGTCAGAGGTAAGGACGCCGGGTCCTCCAGCTTTTCTAACATGGCGGCGCCCAGTTAAAATGCGAGCTGGCTGCGAGGAATTCACTGAGTTTCAGGTTAGATTAAGAATTAGAGGGGAGTCAGGGACCGAGGGTTGGGGTAGGATAAGTGGTCAGGGGATGTGCAGGGTGCCCGTGTGGCTCTGTCTCGTTACTGTACTGCGGGGAACATCTGTGATCATTGAAACAACCCTTAGTGAGTTGCCTTAATTTGACCTGGTGACATGATGCATAATATATAACTCAGCAGCTAGATATTACTCATCGTGATTAGCTATTGTCACAGATCCTTATTATAAGGATCTGTGACAATAGCTAATCACGATGAGTAATATCTAGCTGCTGAGTTATACATTATGTATTTGTGTAGTTTATTATTACTGCTGCAGTGCAGTTCATTTGTTTTCTACATATATTTGTGGCTTCTGGACTGTGTTGTATGTTTTAACTTTTAAGTTGTGTAAACAGGGCTGGATTGGGCCATGAGCCGGAGGGGTGGGGCTAAATAGGAGTAGGCGGGGCTGAGCCAGAGGGGGCGGGGCATGCACATTTCCAGGGCCGGTCTGATTTCCCAGTCCGGCCCTGCCTGTACTATATTGAAAACACATTATTTGATGTTTTACTTTGTTTTACTCCTTTTAAATCTGATGAATGCACCACACACCATAAAGTTGGGACAGTCAACTGTTTACCACTGTGCAACATCACCTTATCTTTTAACCCCTTAACGCCCGAGGACGTACCAGGTACGTCCTACAAAAAACGGTAGTTAATGACCAAGGACGTGACTGGTGATCGCTTCCAGTCGCTTTTAGGTTATTGCAGAGATACCCTTTGCTAAGCAACCGATGCAGAGAGGGCCACACTGTGGCCCTCTCTGCATCGGCCAGCGATGGTGCCAATTGTTGGTGGCGTGGGAGGGCTTGGAGGGAGGTGGGTGGGTGGCCCATCGCTGAAGGAGGAGGGAGGAGAGAGGGAAGGGGGCGGGAGCGGGTGGGAACACTATGTCACAGCACAGCAGTGAGTGGGGAGGGGGGGGGGGAGGAGGAGAGGGGGATCTTATGTGGGATCCGTGTCTGGAAAAGGATCTGGGAGGGGGGTGCTAATGAGGGGTGACAGCTGCACATTTATACTTACCTGATAAATGTATTTCTCTTGTGGTGTATCCAGTCCACGGATTCATCCATTACTTGTGGGATATTCTCCTTCCCAACAGGAAGCTGCAAGAGGATCACCCACAGCAGAGCTGTCTATATAGCTCCTCCCCTAACTGCCACCTCCCAGTCATTCGAACGAAGACAAGCAAGAGAAAGGAGAAACTATAGGGTGCAGTGGTGACTGTAGTTTAAAAATTAAAAAAACACCTGCCTTAAAATGACAGGGCGGGCCGTGGACTGGATACACCACAAGAGAAATAAATTTATCAGGTAAGCATAAATTTTGTTTTCTCTTGTAAGGTGTATCCAGTCCACGGATTCATCCATTACTTGTAGGATACCAATACCAAAGCTATAGGACACGGATGAAGGGAGGGACAAGGCAGGCGCTTAAACGGAAGGCACCACTGCCTGTAAGACCTTTCTCCCAAAAATAGCCTCCGAAGAAGCAAAAGTATCAAATTTGTAGAATTTAGAAAAAGTATGAAGCGAAGACCAAGTCGCCGCCTTACAAATCTGTTCAACAGAAGCCTCATTTTTAAAGGCCCATGTGGAAGCCATCGCTCTAGTGGAATGAGCTGTAATTCTTACAGGAGGCTGCTGGCCAGCAGTCTCATAAGCTAAGCGGATTATACTTCTTAACCAAAAAGAAAGAGAAGTTGCTGAAGCCTTTTGGCCTTTCCTCTGTCCAGAGTAGACAACAAACAATGCAGATGTTTGACGAAAATCTTTAGTAGCTTGTAAATAAAACTTTAAAGCACGAACCACGTCAAGATTGTGTAATAGACGTTCCTTCTTTGAAGAAGGATTAGGACACAGTGACGGAACAACAATCTCTTGATTGATATTCTTATTGGATACCACCTTAGGAAGAAACCCAGGTTTGGTACGCAAAACTACCTTATCTGCATGGAAGATCAGATAAGGGGAATCACACTGCAAGGCGAATAACTCTGAAACTCTTCGAGCCGAAGAGATAGCTACCAAGAACAGAACTTTCCAAGATAAAAGCTTGATATCTAAGGAATGCAGAGGTTCAAACGGAACCCCTTGAAGAACTTTAACTCCATGGCGGAGCAACAGGTTTAAACACAGGCTTGATTCTAACTAAAGCCTGACAAAACGCCTGAATGTCTGGAACATCCGCCAGACGCTTGTGCAAAAGAATAGACAGAGCAGAAATCTGTCCCTTTAAGGAACTAGCTGACAATCCCTTCTCCAATCCTTCTTGGAGAAAAGACAATATCCTGGGAATCCTGACTTTACTCCATGAGTAACCCTTGGATTCACACCAATGAAGATATTTACACCATATCTTATGATAGATTTTCCTGGTGACAGGCTTTCGAGCCTGAATTAAGGTATCAATGACCGACTCGGAAAAACCACGTTTTGACAAAATCAAGCGTTCAATCTCCAAGCAGTCAGACGCAGAGAAATTAGATTTGGATGTTTGAAGGGACCTTGAAGTAGAAGGTCCTGCCTCAGCGGCAGAGTCCAAGGTGGAAAGGATGACATGTCCACCAGATCTGCGTACCAAGTCCTGCGTGGCCACGCAGAAGCTATCAAAATCACCGAAGCTCTCTCCTGCTTGATCTTGGCAATCAGACGAGGGAGCAGAGGAAACGGTGGAAACACATAAGCCAGGTTGAAAGACCAAGGCGCTGCTAGAGCATCTATCAGCGCTGCCTTGGGATCCCTGGACCTGAACCCGTAACAAGGAAGCTTGGCGTTCTGACGAGACGCCATGAGATCCAGTTCTGGTTTGCCCCAAAGTTGAATCAACTGTGCAAACACCTCCGGATGGAGTTCCCACTCCCCCGGATGAAAAGTCTGCCGACTTAGAAAATCCGCCTCCCAGTTCTCTACTCCTGGGATATGGATAGCTGATAGATGGCAAGAGTGAACCTCTGCCCATAGAATTATTTTTGAAACCTCCAACATTGCTAGGGAACTCCTTGTTCCCCCTTGATGGTTGATGTAAGCTACAGTCGTGAGGTTGTCCGACTGAAATCTGATGAACCTGACCGCAGCTAGCTGAGGCCAAGCCTGAAGAGCATTGAATATCGCTCTTAGTTCCAGAATGTTTATCGGAAGGAGTGTCTCCTCCTGAGTCCACAAGCCCTGAGCCTTCAGGGAGTTCCAGACTGCACCCCAGCCCAGAAGGCTGGCATCTGTCGTTACTATTGTCCAATCTGGCCTGCGGAAGGTCATACCCTTGGACAGATGGACCTGAGATAACCACCAGAGAAGAGAATCCCTGGTCTCTTGATCCAGATTTAGTAGAGGGGACAAATCTGTGTAATCCCCATTCCACTGACTGAGCATGCAGAGTTGCAGCGGTCTGAGATGTAGGCGGGCAAACGGCACTATGTCCATTGCCGCTACCATTAAGCCGATTACTTCCATACACTGAGCCACTGAAGGGCGAGAAGCAGAATAAAGAACACGGCAGGAATTTAGAAGTTTTGACAACCTGGCCTCTGTCAGGTAAATCTTCATTTCTACAGAATCTATCAGAGTTCCTAGGAAGGAAACTCTTGTGAGAGGGGATAGAGAACTTTTTTCTTCGTTCACTTTCCACCCACGCGACCTCAGAAATGCCAGAACAATGTCCGTGTGAGATCTGGCAACTTGAAAAGTCGACGCCTGTATCAGAATGTCGTCTGAGTAAGGGGCTACTGCTATAGCCCGCGGCCTTAGGACCGCTAGAAGGGACCCTAGAACTTTTGTAAAGATTCTTGGTGCCGTGGCCAACCCGAAGGAAAGAGCCACAAACTGGTAGTGCCTGTATTGACCCTCCTGGATCATAGGAAGGATGGTTCGAATAGTCTCCATCTTGAAGGATGGGACTCTGAGAAATTTGTTTAAGATTTTGAGATCTAAGATTGGTTTGAATGTTCCCTCGTTCTTGGGAACAACAAACAGATTTGAATAAAAGCTCTGTCCCTGTTCCTCCTGCGGAACTGGGTGGATCACTCCCATAACTAGGAGGTCTTGAACATAATGTAAGAATGCTTCTCTCTTTATCTGGTTTGCAGATAAAAGTGAGAGATGAAATCTCCCTTTTGGGGGAGAGGTTTTGAATTCCAGAAGATATTTTCATTTCCAATGCCCAGGGATCCTGGACATCTCTTGCTCAAGCCTGGGCGAAGAGAGAGAGTCTGCACCCTACTAGATCCGTTTCCGGATCGGTGGCTGCTCCTTCATGCTCTCTTAGAGGCAGCAGCAGGCTTCTTGGCCTGTTTCCCCTTGTTCCAAGCCTGGTTCGGTCTCCAAACCGGCTTAGACTGGGCAAAAGTTCAATCTTGTCTTGTGTTAGAGGAAGTTGAAGCTGCGCCACTCTTGAAGTTTCGAAAGGGCCGAAAATTAGACTGTTTGGTCCTTAATTTGTTGGACCTGTCTTGAGGAAGGGCGTGACCTTTTCCTCCAGTGATATCAGAATTGATCTCCTTCAGTCCAGACCCGAATAGGATCTGTCCTTTGAAGGGAATGTTGAGAAGTTTAGACTTTGAAGTCACGTCAGCTGACCAGGATTTAAGCCATAGCGCCCTATGCGCCTGAATAGCAAAACCTGAATTTTTAGCCGTTAGCTTGGTTAAATGAACAACGGCGTCAGAAACAAATGTATTGGCTAGCTTAAGGGCCCTAAGCTTGTCAATAATATCTTCCAACGGGGTTTCAACCTGTAGAGCCTCCTCTAGGGACTCAAACCAGAAAGCCGCGGCAGCAGTGACTGGGGCAATGCATGCAAGAGGCTGGAGAATAAAACCTTGTTGAATAAAAATGTTCTTAAGGTAACCCTCTAATTTTTTATCCATTGGATCTAGAAAAGCACAACTGTCCTCGACAGGGATAGTGGTACGCTTAGCTAGAGTAGAAACTGCTCCCTCCACCTTAGGGACCGTCTGCCATAAGTCTCGTGTAGCGGCATCTATAGGAAACATCTTTTTAAAAACAGGAGGGGGAGAGAGCGGTACACCTGGTCTATCCCATTCCTTAGTAATAATTTCAGAAAACCTTTTAGGGATTGGAAAAACATCAGTGTAAGTAGGTACTGCATAGTATTTATCCAATCTACATAATTTCTCTGGGACTACAATAGTGTCACAGTCGTCCAGAGTTGCTAAAACCTCCCTGAGCAATACGAGGAGGTGTTCAAGCTTAAATTTAAATGTAGACATATCAGAATCAGATTGAAGTATCTTCCCTGAAGCTACTAAAGCGTGAGAGAGCTCTATATTTATTCTAGTCCCAGAGCTGTCTCGCTTTCCTTGCAATCCTGGCAGTTTAGATAATACCTCTGTAAGGGTATGATTCATAACTGCCGCCATGTCTTGCAAGGTATACGCAATGTGCGCGCTAGATGTACTTGGCGTCCCCTAAGCGGGATTTATAGGATCTGACACGTGGGGAGAGTTAGACGGCATAACTTCCTCCTTGTCAATTTCTTCTGGTGATAAATCCTTTAAAGCCAGAATATGGTCTTTGTAATCTATAGTAAAATCAGTGCATTTGGTACACATTCTAAGAGGGGGTTCCACAATGGCTTCTAAACATAATGAACATTGAGTTTCCTCTATGTCAGACATGTTTAAACAGACTAGTAAAGAGACCAGCAAGCTTGGAAAACACTTTAATAACTGTGAACAAGCAAAAAATAAAAACGGTACTGTGCCTTTAAGAGAAAAAACCAATCACAGAAACTGCTAAAACAGTAAAAAAAGCAGTAAATCTTACAAATTTTTTACAGTGTGTATAATAGGCTGAAAGAGCATTGCACCCACTTGCAAATGGATGATTAAGCCCTTAGTTTCAAAACTGGATCAAAAAAATGATATAAACGTTTTTAAATACTCACAACAAACTGCCACAGCTCTACTGTGGCCTTACCTGCCCATACAACGACTTTGGAAGGCACAAAAACCCCTTAGAGAGGTCCTATATGTTCAGGGGACTCCTTCAGGGAAGCTGGATGTCTCAAGCTGCAAAAACTAATGGAAAATAGGCCCCTCCCAACCTGTACTCACAGTGAGAGGGCCTTAAAAAACTATCCCTAGGCAAAATCTAGTCAGCCATGTGGAAAAACTGGGCCCCAGAATAAAGTTTTATCACCAATATGAAATAAACGTTTATACACCTCAAGCAAATGTTATATCTATTCAGTAATGTGAGTAAATAATAAAAATATTACCCTTTACAGCAAGCATGATACCAGTCGTTATTAAATCACTGTAATCAGGCTTACCTTAAATAAATCCGGTATTGTCAGCATTTTCTAGCTTATCATTTCTCTAGAAAAATTTAAAACTGCACATACCTCAGAGCAGGAGACCCTGCACGCTATTCCCCCAGCTGAAGTTACCAATCTCTTCAGTTATGTGTGAGAACAGCAATGGATCTTAGTTACAACCTGCTAAGATCATCAAAAACCACAGGCAGACTCTTCTTCTACTTTCTGCCTGAGGCTAAAATAGTACAACTCCGGTACCATTTGAAAATAACAAACTTTTGATTGAAGATAAACTACATTAATGCACCACATCTCTCTAGCTGCTTCCCTTGTCGAGAGCTGCAAGAGAATGACTGGGAGGTGGCAGTTAGGGGAGGAGCTATATAGAAAGCTCTGCTGTGGGTGATCCTCTTGCAGCTTCCTGTTGGGAAGGAGAATATCCCACAAGTAATGGATGAATCCATGGACTGGATACACCTTACAAGAGAAAAGTTTTTTTTTAAAAAATTACAATAATTTAGAGCAAACTGTGTACTGGCAGACAGCTGCCTGTACCTAAAATGGCAGCAAATAGGTAGAGGGGGAGGGTTAGAGAGCTGTTTGGGAGGGCTCATGGAGGTTTTGGTGGTAAGAGGGGATCCTACACTGCAGAAAATATATAATATATATATATTTTTTTTAAAAAACAACTTATTTTTATACTTGCAGACTTTCTGACAATTCTTAAGATGGGGGAGACCCTTGGGGGGTGGGGTGGGGGAGGGAAGAGAGCTGTTTGAGAGGGGTCAGAGAAGGATCACTGGGTGGGATGTGTCAGGTGGGAGACTGATCTCTACACTAAAGCTAAAATTAACCGTACAAGCTGCCTAATTAACCCCTTCACTGCTGGGCATAATACACGTGTGGTGCGCAGTGGCATTTAGCGTCCCTCTAATTACCAAAAATCAATGCCAAAGCCATATATGTCCGCTATTTCTGAACAAAGGGGATCCCAGAGAAGCATTTACAACCATTTGTGCCATAATCGCACAAGCTGTTTGTAAATAATTTCAGTGAGAAACCTAAAGAAAAAGCATTTGATCGCATTTGGCGGTGAAATGGTGGCATGAAATATACCAAAATGGGCCTAGATCAATACTTTGGGTTGTCTACTAAAATATATATATATATATATATATATATATATATATATATATACACACATGTGAAGGGTTATTCAGGGATTCCTGAAAGACATCAGTGTTGCAATGCAACCATCGCTAATTTCAAAAACAAAATTGTTTGGAAATAGCAAAGTGCTACTTGTACTTATTGCCCTATAACTTGCAAAAAAAAAAAAAAAATAAGCAAAGAAAATGTAAACATTGGGTATTTCTAAACTCAGGACAAAATTTAGAAACCATTTAGCATGGGTGTTTTTTGGTGGTTGTAGATACGCAAGAGATTTTGGGGGTCAAACTTAGAAAAAGTGTGTTTACATTTTTTCATCATAGCTTATAATTTTTTATAGTAAATTATATGATATAATGAAAGTAATGGTATATTTAGAAAGTCCATTTAATGGCGAAAAAACTGTATATAATATGTGTGGGTACAGTAAATGAGTAAAAGGAAAATTACAGCTAAACACAAACACTGCAGAAATGGTCCTTAACGGTAAGAAAATTGAAAAAACATAATTTATGTGGGAACTTACCTGATAAATTCATTTCTTTCATATTGGCAAGAGTCCATGAGCTAGTGACGTATGGGATATACAATCCTACGAGGAGGGGCAATGTTTCCCAAACCTCAAAATGCCTATAAATACACCCCTCACCACACCCACAATTCAGTTTAACTTATAGCCAAGTAATGGGGTGATAAAATAAGGAGTAAAAAAGCATACAAAAAGAGGAACTGGAAATATACGTAATTGTGCTTTTATACAAAAATCAAAACCACCATAAAAAGGGTGGGCCTCATGGACTCTTGCCAATATGAAAGAAATGAATTTATCAGGTAAGTCCTTACATAAATTATGTTTTCTTTCATGTAAATGGAAAGAGTCCATGAGCTAGTGACGTATGGGATAGAAATACCCAAGATGTGGGAGACCACAGAAGAGTCACTAGAAAGGGCGGGATAAAATAAAAACAGCTATTTCCGCTGAAAAAAATTAAATCCATAAAATAATAAGTCTCATAAATTTCACATAAATTTCAAGAAAAAAAACTTAAATCATAAGCAGAAGAATCAAACTGAGACAGCTGCCTGAAGAACTTTTCTACCAAAGACTGCTTCAGAAGAAGCAAATACAAAAAATAGTAAAATTTAGTAAATGTATGCAAAGAAAACCAAGTTGCTGCTTTGCACATCTGATCAACCGAAGCCTCATTCTTAAAAGCCCAAGAAGTGGCGACTGATCTAGTAGTAGAATGAGCTGTAATTCTCTAAGGCGGAGACTGACCCGCCTCCAAATAAGCCTTGTAAATCAAAAGCTTTAACCAAGATGCCAAAGAAATGGCAGAGGCTTTCTGACCTTTACTAGGACCGGACAAAACAACAAATAGACTAGAAGTCTTCCTGAAATATTTAGCAGCTTCGACATAATATTTCAAAGCTCTTACAACATCCAAAGAATGTAAAGATCTTTCAAGAGTATTCTTAGGATTGGGACACAAGGAAGGAACAACAATTTCCCTACTGATATTGTTAGAATTCACAACCTTAGGAAGAAATTTAAACGAAGTCCACAAAACAGCCTTATCCTGATGGAAAATCAGAAAAGGAGACTCACAAGAGAGAGCAGATAATTCGGAAACTCTTCTAGCTGAAGAGATAGCCAAAAGAAACAACACTTTCCAAGAAAGTAGTTTAATACCCAAAGAATGCATAGACTCAAAAGGAGGAGCCTGCAAAGCCTTCAAAACCAAATTAAGACTCCAAGGAGGAGAGATTGATTTAACAACAGGCTTGCTACAAACCAAAGCCTAAACAAATATCAGTGAATATCAGGAAGTTTAGCAATCTTTCTATGAAATAAAACAGAAAGAGCACAGATTTGTCCCTTCAAAATACTTGCAGACAAACCTTTATCCAAACCGTCCTGAAGAAACTGTAAAAACATAATTTATGTAAGAACTTACCTGATAAATTCATTTCTTTCATATTAGCAAGAGTCCATGAGCTAGTGACGTATGGGATATACATTCCTACCAGGAGGGGCAAAGTTTCCCAAACCTCAAAATGCCTATAAATACACCCCTCACCACACCCACAATTCAGTTTAACGAATAGCCAAGAAGTGGGGTGATAAAAAAGTGCGAAAGCATATAAAATAAGGAATTGGAATAATTGTGCTTTATACAAAAACATAACCACCACAAAAAAAGGGCGGGCCTCATGGACTCTTGCTAATATGAAAGAAATGAATTTATCAGGTAAGTTCTTACATAAATTATGTTTTCTTTCATGTAATTAGCAAGAGTCCATGAGCTAGTGACGTATGGGATAATGACTACCCAAGATGTGGATCTTTCCACACAAGAGTCACTAGAGAGGGAGGGATAAAATAAAGACAGCCAATTCCTGCTGAAAAATAATCCACACCCAAAATAAAGTTTAACGAAAAACATAAGCAGAAGATTCAAACTGAAACCGCTGCCTGAAGTACTTTTCTACCAAAAACTGCTTCAGAAGAAGAAAATACATCAAAATGGTAGAATTTAGTAAAAGTATGCAAAGAGGACCAAGTTGCTGCTTTGCAGATCTGGTCAACCGAAGCTTCATTCCTAAACGCCCAGGAAGTAGAAACTGACCTAGTAGAATGAGCTGTAATTCTCTGAGGCGGAGTTTTACCCGACTCAACATAGGCAAGATGAATTAAAGATTTCAACCAAGATGCCAAAGAAATGGCAGAAGCTTTCTGGCCTTTTCTAGAACCGGAAAAGATAACAAATAGACTAGAAGTCTTACGAAAAGATTTCGTAGCTTCAACATAATATTTCAAAGCTCTAACAACATCCAAAGAATGCAACGATTTCTCCTTAGAATTCTTAGGATTAGGACATAATGAAGGAACCACAATTTCTCTACTAATGTTGTTGGAATTCACAACTTTAGGTAAAAATTCAAAAGAAGTTCGCAACACCGCCTTATCCTGATGAAAAATCAGAAAAGGAGACTCACAAGAAAGAGCAGATAATTCAGAAACTCTTCTGGCAGAAGAGATGGCCAAAAGGAACAAAACTTTCCAAGAAAGTAATTTAATGTCCAATGAATGCATAGGTTCAAACGGAGGAGCTTGAAGAGCTCCCAGAACCAAATTCAAACTCCAAGGAGGAGAAATTGACTTAATGACAGGTTTTATACGAACCAAAGCTTGTACAAAACAATGAATATCAGGAAGAATAGCAATCTTTCTGTGAAAAAGAACAGAAAGAGCAGAGATTTGTCCTTTCAAAGAACTTGCAGACAAACCCTTATCTAAACCATCCTGAAGAAACTGTAAAATTCTCGGTATTCTAAAAGAATGCCAGGAAAAATTATGAGAAAGACACCAAGAAATATAAGTCTTCCAGACTCTATAATATATCTCTCGAGATACAGATTTACGAGCCTGTAACATAGTAAAAATCACAGAGTCAGAGAAACCTCTTTGACCAAGAATCAAGCGTTCAATCTCCATACCTTTAAATTTAAGGATTTCAGATCCTGATGGAAAAAAGGACCTTGTGACAGAAGGTCTGGTCTTAACGGAAGAGTCCACGGTTGGCAAGAGGCCATCCGGACAAGATCCGCATACCAAAACCTGTGAGGCCATGCCGGAGCTACCAGCAGAACAAACGAGCATTCCTTCAGAATCTTGGAGATTACTCTTGGAAGAAGAACTAGAGGCGGAAAGATATAGGCAGGATGATACTTCCAAGGAAGTGATAATGCATCCACTGCCTCCGCCTGAGGATCCCGGGATCTGGACAGATACCTGGGAAGTTTCTTGTTTAGATGGGACGCCATCAGATCTATTTCTGGAAATTCCCACATTTGAACAATCTGAAGAAATACCTCTGGGTGAAGAGACCATTCGCCCGGATGCAACGTTTGGCGACTGAGATAATCCGCTTCCCAATTGTCTACACCTGGGATATGAACCGCAGAGATTAGACAGGAGCTGGATTCCGCCCAAACCAAAATACGAGATACTTCTTTCATAGCCAGAGGACTGTGAGTCCCTCCTTGATGATTGATGTATGCCACAGTTGTGACATTGTCTGTCTGAAAACAAATGAACGATTCTCTCTTCAGAAGAGGCCAAAACTGAAGAGCTCTGAAAATTGCACGGAGTTCCAAAATATTGATCGGTAATCTCACCTCCTGAGATTCCCAAACTCCTTGTGCCGTCAGAGATCCCCACACAGCTCCCCAACCTGTGAGACTTGCATCTGTTGAAATTACAGTCCAGGTCGGAAGCACAAAAGAAGCCCCCTGAATTAAACGATGGTGATCTGTCCACCATGTTAGAGAGTGTCGAACAATCGGTTTTAAAGATATTAATTGAGATATCTTCGTGTAATCCTTGCACCATTGCTTCAGCATACAGAGCTGAAGAGGTCGCATGTGAAAACGAGCAAAGGGGATCGCGTCCGATGCAGCAGTCATAAGACCTAGAATTTCCATGCATAAGGCTACCGAAGGGAATGATTGTGACTGAAGGTTTCGACAAGCTGCAATCAACTTTAGACGTCTCTTGTCTGTTAAAGACAGAGTCATGGACACTGAATCCATCTGGAAACCCAGAAAGGTTACCCTTGTCTGAGGAATCAAAGAACTTTTTGGTAAATTGATCCTCCAACCATGATCTTGAAGAAACAACACAAGTCGATTCGTATGAGATTCTGCTAAATGTAAAGACTGAGCAAGTACCAAGATATCGTCCAAATAAGGAAATACCACAATACCCTGTTCTCTGATTACAGACAGCAGGGCACCGAGAACCTTTGTAAAAATTCTTGGAGCTGTAGCTAGGCCAAACGGCAGAGCCACAAATTGGTAATGCTTGTCCAGAAACGAGAATCTCAGGAACTGATAATGATCTGGATGAATCGGAATATGCAGATATGCATCCTGTAAATCTATTGTGGACATATAATTCCCTTGCTGAACAAAAGGTAAGATAGTCCTTACAGTTACCATCTTGAACGTTGGTATCCTTACATAATGATTCAATATTTTTAGATCCAGAACTGGTCTGAAGGAATTCTCCTTCTTTGGTACAATGAAGAGATTTGAATAAAACCCCATCCCCTGTTCCGGAACTGGAACTGGCATAATTACTCCAGTCAACTCTAGATCTGAAACACATTTCAGAAATGCTTGAGCTTGTACTGGATTTACTGGGACACGGGAAAGAAAAAATCTCTTTGCAGGAGGTCTCAACTTGAAACCAATTCTGTACCCTTCTGAAACAATGCTCTGAATCCAAAGATTGTGAACAGAATTGATCCAAATTTCCTTGAAAAAACGTAACCTGCCCCCTACCAGCTGAGCTGGAATGAGGGCCGCACCTTCATGTGGACTTAGAAGCAGGCTTTGCCTTTCTAGCTGGCTTGGATTTATTCCAGACTGGAGATGGTCTCCAAACTGAAACTGCTCCTGAGGATGAAGGATCAGGCTTTTGTTCTTTGTTGAAACGAAAGGAACGAAAACGATTATTAGCCCTGTTTTTACCTTTAGATTTTTTATCCTGTGGTAAAAAAGTTCCTTTCCCACCAGTAACAGTTGAAATAATGGAATCCAACTGAGAACCAAATAATTTGTTACCCTGGAAAGAAATGGAAAGTAAAGTTGATTTAGAAGCCATATCAGCATTCCAAGTTTTAAGCCATAAAGCTCTTCTAGCTAAAATAGCTAGAGACATAAACCTGACATCAACTCTGATAATATCAAAAATGGCATCACAGATAAAATTATTAGCATGCTGAAGAAGAATAATAATATCATGAGAATCACGATGTGTTACTTGTTGCGCTAAAGTTTCCAACCAAAAAGTTGAAGCTGCAGCAACGTCAGCCAAAGATATAGCAGGTCTAAGAAGATTACCTGAACACAGATAAGCTTTTCTTAGAAAGGATTCAATTTTCCTATCTAGAGGATCCTTAAACGAAGTACCATCTGACGTAGGAATAGTAGTACGTTTAGCAAGGGTAGAAATAGCCCCATCAACTTTAGGGATCTTGTCCCAAAATTCTAATCTGTCAGACGGCACAGGATATAATTGCTTAAAACGTTTAGAAGGAGTAAATGAATTACCCAAATTATCCCATTCTTTGGAAATTACTGCAGAAATAGCATTAGGAACAGGAAAAACTTCTGGAATAACCACAGGAGCTTTAAATACCTTATCTAAACGTTTAGAATTAGTATCAAGAGGACCAGAATCCTCTATTTCTAAAGCAATTAGTACTTCTTTAAGTAAAGAACGAATAAATTCCATTTTAAATAAATATGAAGATTTATCAGCATCAACCTCTGAGACAGAATCCTCTGAACCAGAGGAATCATCAGAATCAGAATGATGATGTTCATTTAAAAATTCATCTGTAGGGAGAGAAGTTTTAAAAGATTTTTTACGTTTACTAGAAGGAGAAATAACAGACATAGCCTTCTTTATGGATTCAGAAACAAAATCTCTTATATTATCAGGAACATTCTGCACCTTAGATGTTGAAGGAACTGCAACAGGCAATGGTACTTTACTAAAGGAAATATTATCTGCTTTAACAAGTTTGTCATGACAATCAATACAAACAACAGCTGGAGGAATAGCTACCAAAAGTTTACAGCAGATACACTTAGCTTTGGTAGATTCAGCACTTGACAGCGATTTTCCTGTAGTATCTTCTGACTCAGATGCAACGTGAGACATCTTGCAATATGTAAGAGAAAAAACAACATATATATAAAGCAAAATTGATCAAATTCCTTAAATGACAGTTTCAGGAATGGGAAAAAATGCCAAAGAACAAGCTTCTAGCAACCAGAAGCAATAAAAAAACAGAATTTATGTTTACCTGATAAATTACTTTCTCCAACGGTGTGTCCGGTCCACGGCGTCATCCTTACTTGTGGGATATTCTCTTCCCCAACAGGAAATGGCAAAGAGCCCAGCAAAGCTGGTCACATGATCCCTCCTAGGCTCCGCCTACCCCAGTCATTCGACCGACGTTAAGGAGGAATATTTGCATAGGAGAAACCATATGATACCGTGGTGACTGTAGTTAAAGAAAATAAAACATCAGACCTGATTAAAAAACCAGGGCGGGCCGTGGACCGGACACACCGTTGGAGAAAGTAATTTATCAGGTAAACATAAATTCTGTTTTCTCCAACATAGGTGTGTCCGGTCCACGGCGTCATCCTTACTTGTGGGAACCAATACCAAAGCTTTAGGACACGGATGAAGGGAGGGAGCAAATCAGGTCACCTAAATGGAAGGCACCACGGCTTGCAAAACCTGTCTCCCAAAAAATAGCCTCAGAAGAAGCAAAAGTATCAAACTTGTAAAATTTGGTAAAAGTGTGCAGTGAAGACCAAGTCGCTGCCCTACATATCTGATCAACAGGAGCCTCGTTCTTGAAGGCCCATGTGGAAGCCACAGCCCTAGTGGAATGAGCTGTGATTCTTTCAGGAGGCTGCCGTCCGGCAGTCTCGTAAGCCAATCTGATGATGCCTTAAATCCAAAAAGAGAGAGAGGTAGAAGTTGCTTTTTGACCTCTCCTGTTACCAGAATAAACAACAAACAAGGAAGATGTTTGTCTAAAATCCTTTGTAGCATCTAAATAGAATTTTAGAGCGCGAACAACATCCAAATTGTGCAACAAACGTTCCTTCTTCGAAACTGGTTTCGGACACAAAGAAGGCACGACTATCTCCTGGTTAATGTTTTTGTTAGAAACAACTTTTGGAAGAAAACCAGGTTTAGTACGTAAAACCACCTTATCTGCATGGAACACCAGATAAGGAGGAGAACACTGCAGAGCAGATAATTCTGAAACTCTTCTAGCGGAAGAAATTGCAGCCAAAAACAAAACTTTCCAAGACAGTAACTTAATATCAACGGAATGGAAGGGTTCAAACGGAACCCCCTGAAGAACTGAAAGAACTAAGTTGAGACTCCAAGGAGGAGTCAAAGGTTTGTAAACAGGCTTGATTCTAACCAGAGCCTGAACAAAGGCTTGAACATCTGGCACAGCTGCCAGCTCTTTGTGAAATAACACAGACAAGGCAGAAATCTGTCCCTTCAAGGAACTTGCAGATAATCCTTTCTCCAATCCTTCTTGAAGAAAGGATAGAATCCTAGGAATCTTTACCTTGTCCCAAGGGAATCCTTTAGATTCACACCAACAGATATATTTATTCCATATTTTGTGGTAAATTTTTCTAGTTACAGGCTTTCTGGCCTGAACAAGAGTATCAATAACAGAATCTGAGAACCCTCGCTTTGATAAGATCAAGCGTTCAATCTCCAAGCAGTCAGCTGGAGTAGGACCAGATTCGGATGTTCGAACGGACCTTGAACAAGAAGGTCTCGTCTCAAAGGTAGCTTCCATGGGGAAGCCGATGACATATTCACCAGATCTGCCTACCAAGTCCTGCGTGGTTACGCAGGAGCTAACAAGATTACCTACGCCCTCTCCTGATTGATCCTGGCTACCAGCCTGGGGATGAGAGGAAACGGCGGGAATACATAAGCTAGGTTGAAGGTCCAAGGTGCTACTAGTGCATCTACTAGAGTCGCCTTGGGATCCCTGGATCTGGACCCGTAGCAAGGAACCTTGAAGTTCTAACGAGAGGCCATCAGATCCATGTCTGGAATGCCCCACAGTTGAGTGATTTGGGCAAAGATTTCCGGATGGAGTTCCCACACCCCCGGATGCAATGTCTGATGAATCAGAAAATCCGCTTCCCAAGTTTCCACTCCTGGGATGTGGATTGCAGACAGGTGGCAGGAGCGAGTCTCCGCCCATTGAATGATTTTGGTCACTTCTTCCATCGCCAGGGAACTCCTTGTTCCCCCCTGATGGTTGATGTACGCAACAGTCGTCATGTTGTCTGATTGAAACCGTATGAACTTGGCCCTCGCTAGCTGAGGCCAAGCCTTGAGAGCATTGAATATCGCTCTCAGTTCCAGAATATTTATCGGTAGAAGAGATTCTTCCCGAGACCAAAGACCCTGAGCTTTCAGGGATCCCCAGACCGCGCCCCAGCCCATCAGACTGGCGTCGGTCGTGACAATGACCCACTCTGGTCTGCGGGAGGTCACCCCTTGCGACAGGTTGTCCAGGGACAGCCACCAACGGAGTGAGTCTCTGGTCCTCTGATTTACTTGTATCTTCGGAGACAAGTCTGTATAGTCCCCATTCCACTGACTGAGCATACACAATTGAAATGGTCTTAGATGAATGCGCGCAAAAGGAACTATGTCCAGTGCCGCTACCATCAAACCTATCACTTCCATGCACTGTGCTATGGAAGGAAGAGGAACGGAAGGAAGTATCCGACAAGAGTTTAGAAGTTTTGTTTTTCTGGTCTCTGTCAGAAAAATCCTCATTTCTAAGGAGTCTATTATTGTTCCCAAGAAGGGAACTCTTGTCGACGGAGATAGAGAACTCTTTTCCACGTTCACTTACCATCCGTGAGATCTGAGAAAGGCCAGGACTATGTCCGTGTGAGAAGGGACCCTAGTACCTTTGTGAAAATCCTTGGAACAGTGGCTAATCCGAAAGGAAGCGCCACGAACTGGTAATGCTTGTCCAGGAATGCGAACCTTAGGAACCGATGATGTTCCTTGTGGATAGGAATATGTAGATACGCATCCTTTAAATCCACCGTGGTCAAGAATTGACCTTCCTGGATGGAAGGATTGTTCGAATGGTTTCCATTTTGGACGATGGAACCTAGAGAAACTTGTTTAGGATCTTGAGATCTAAGATTGGTCTGAACGTTCCCTCTTTTTTGGGAACTACGAACAGATTGGAGTAGAACCCCATCCCTCGTTCTTTTAATGGAACAGGATGAATCCAGAAGATAACCTTGGAAGACTATTTCTAGCGCCCAAGGATCCAGAACATCTCTTGCCCAAGCCTGAGTGAAGAGAGAGAGTCTGCCCCCCACCAAATCCGGTCCCGGATCGGGGGCCCGCATCTCATGCTGTCTTGGGAGCAGTGGCAGGTTTCTTGGCCTGCTTTCCTTTGTTCCAGCCTTGCCTTGGTCTCCAGGCTGGATTGGCTTGAGAAGTATTACCCTCTTGCTTAGAGGACGTAGCACTTGGGGCTGGTCCGTTTCTGCGAAAGGGACGAAAATTAGGTTTATTTTTGGCCTTGAAAGACCTATTCTGAGGAAGGGCGTGGCCCTTGCCCCCAGTGATATCAGAGATAAACTCTTTCAAGTCAGGGCCAAACAGTGTTTTCCCCTTGAAAGGAATGTCAAACAATTTGTTCTTGGAAGACGCATCCGCTGACCAAGATTTTAACCAAAGCGCTCTGCGCGCCACAATAGCAAACCCAGAATTTTTCGCCGCTAATCTAGCCAATTGCAAGGTGGCGTCTAGGGTGAAAGAATTAGCCAATTTAAGAGCACGAATTCTGTCCATAATCTCCTCATAAGAAGAAGAATTACTAATAATCGCCTTTTCTAGCTCATCGCACCAGAAACACGCGGCTGTAGTGACAGGGACAATGCATGCAATTGGTTGTAGAAGGTAACCTTGCTGAACAAACATCTTTTTTAGCAAACCTTCTAATTTTTTATCCATAGGATCTTGGAAAGCACAACTATCTTCTATGGGTATAGTGGTGCGCTTGTTTAGAGTAGAAACCGCCCCCTCGACCTTGGGGACTGTCTGCCATAAGTCCTTTCTAGGGACGACTATAGGAAACAATTTTTTAAATATGGGGGGAGGTACAAAAGGTACACCGGGCCTGTCCCATTCTTTATTAACAATGTACGCCACCCGCTTGAGTATAGGAAAAGCTTCGGGGGGCCCCGGGGCCTCTAGGAACTTGTCCATTTTACATAGTGTTTCTGGAATGACCAGATAATCACAATCATCCAAATTGGATAACACCTCCTTAAGCAGAGCGCGGAGATGTTCCAACTTAAATTTAAAAGTAATCACATCAGGTTCAGCTTGTTGAGAAATTTTTCCTGAATCTGAAATTTCTCCCTCAGACAAAACCTCCCTGGCCCCCTCAGACTGGTGTAGGGGCCCTTCAGAAACAATATCATCAGCGGCCTCATGCTCGTCAGTATTTTCTAAAACAGAGCAGTCGCGCTTTCGCTGATAAGTGGGCATATTGGCTAAAATGTTTTTGATAGAATTATCCATTACAGCCGTTAATTGTTGCATAGTAAGGAGTATTGGCACGCTAGATGTACTAGGGGCCTCCTGTATGGGCAAAACTGGTGTAGACGAAGGAGGGGATGATGCAGTACCATGCTTACTCCCCTCACTTGAGGAATCATCTTGGGCATCATTTTTACTAAATTTATTATGACATAAATCACATCTATTTAAATGAAAAGGAACCTTGGCTTCCCCACAGTCAGAACACAATCTATCTGGTAGTTCAGACATGTTAAACAGGCATAAACTTGATAACAAAGCACAAAAAACGTTTTAAAATAAAACCGTTACTGTCACTTTAAATTTTAAACTGAACACACTTTATTACTGCAATTGCGAAAAAGTATGAAGGAATTGTTCAAAATTCACCAAAATTTCACCACAGTGTCTTAAAGCCTTAAAAGTATTGCACACCAAATTTGGAAGCTTTAACCCTTAAAATAACGGAACCGGAGCCGTTTTTATATTTAACCCCTTTACAGTCCCTGGAATCTGCTTTGCTGAGACCCAACCAAGCCCAAAGGGGAATACGATACCAAATAATGCCTTCAGAAAGACTTTTCTATGTATCAGAGCTCCACACACATGCAGCTGCATGTCATGCTGTTCTCAAAAACAAGTGCGCCATACCGGCGCGAAAATGAGGCTCTGACTATGATTAGGGAAAGCCCCAATAGAATAAAGTGTCTAAAACAGTGCCTGCCGATATTATTTTACAAAAAAAAACCCAGATTAAATGATTCCTCAAGGCTAAATATGTGTAAATATAATCGATTTAGCCCAGAAAATGTCTACAGTCTTAATAAGCCCTTGTGAAGCCCTTATTTACTGTGTGAATAAAAATGGCTTACCGGATCCCATAGGGAAAATGACAGCTTCCAGCATTACATCGTCTTGTTAGAATGTGTCATACCTCAAGCAGCAAGAGACTGCTCACTGTTCCCCCAACTGAAGTTAATTGCTCTCAACAGTCCTGTGTGGAACAGCCATGGATTTTAGTAACGGTTGCTAAAATCATTTTCCTCATACAAACAGAAATCTTCATCTCTTTTCTGTTTCAGAGTAAATAGTACATACCAGCACTATTTTAAAATAACAAACTCTTGATTGAATAATAAAAACTACAGTTAAACACTAAAAAACTCTAAGCCATCTCCGTGGAGATGTTGCCTGTACAACGGCAAAGAGAATGACTGGGGTAGGCGGAGCCTAGGAGGGATCATGTGACCAGCTTTGCTGGGCTCTTTGCCATTTCCTGTTGGGGAAGAGAATATCCCACAAGTAAGGATGACGCCGTGGACCGGACACACCTATGTTGGAGAAATGAGACTTAAATAATGTGGAGACAAAAGTGACGCCCATATTTTTTCGCGCCAAATAAGACGCCCACATTATTTGGCGCCTAAATGCTTTCTGGCGCCAAAAATGACGCCACGTCCGGAACGCCGACATTTTTGGCGCAAAATAACGTAAAAAAATGACGCAACTTCCGGCGACACGTATGACGCCGGAAACGGAAATAGAATTTTTGCGCCAAAAAAGTCCGCGCCAAGAATGACGCAATAAAATGAAGCATTTTCAGCCCCCGCGAGCCTAACAGCCCACAGGGAAAAAGTCAAATTTTAAGGTAAGAAAAATGTTAAAATAAAATGCATTATCCCAAATATGAAACTGACTGTCTGAAAATAAGGAAAGTTGAACATTCTGAGTCAAGGCAAATAAATGTTTGAATACATATATTTAGAACTTTATAAACAAAGTGCCCAACCATAGCTAGGAGTGTCACAGAAAATAAGACTTACTTACCCCAGGACACTCATCTACATATAGCAGATAGCCAAACCAGTACTGAAACGAGAATCAGCAGAGGTAATGGTATATATAAGAGTATATCGTCGATCTGAAAAGGGAGGTAAGAGATGAATCTCTACGACCGATAACAGAGAACCTATGAAATAGACCCCGTAGAAGGAGATCACTGCATTCAAATAGGCAATACTCTCCTCACATCCCTCTGACATTCACTGCACGCTGAGAGGAAAACCGGGCTCCAACTTGCTGCGGAGCGCATATCAACGTAGAATCTAGCACAAACTTACTTCACCACCTCCATCGGAGGCAAAGTTTGTAAAACTGAATTGTGGGTGTGGTGAGGGGTGTATTTATAGGCATTTTGAGGTTTGGGAAACTTTGCCCCTCCTGGTAGGAATGTATATCCCATACGTCACTAGCTCATGGACTCTTGCTAATTACATGAAAGAAATTCTAGGAATCCTAAAAGAATGCCAAGAAAATTTATGAGAAAAACACCATGAAATATAGGTTTTCCAAACCAGATAATAAATCTTCCTTGAAACAGACTTACGAGCCTGTAGCATAGTATTAATCATCACTTAGTCAGAGAGACCTCTATGACCAAGTACTAAGCGTTCAATTTCCATACCTTCAAATTTAGCGATTTGAGATCCTGATGGAAAAACGGCCCTAGAGACAGAAGGTCTGGCCTTAAAGGAAGTGGCCAAGGTTGGCAACTGGACATCCGGACAAGATCAGCATACCAAAACCTGTGAGTCCATGCTGGTGCTATCAGAAACACATGCGATTGTTCTAATATGATCTTCGAGATCACCCTTGGAAGAAGAACTAGAGGCGAAAAAAACATAATTTATGCTTACCTGATAAATTTATTTCTCTTCTAGTGTATCCAGTCCACGGATCATCCATTACTTGTGGGATATTCTCCTTCCCAACAGGAAGTTGCAAGAGGATCACCCACAGCAGAGCTGCTATATAGCTCCTCCCCTCACTGCCATATCCAGTCATTCGACCAAAACAAGACGAGAAAGGAGAAACCATAGGGTGCAGTGGTGACTGTAGTTTAATTAAAATTTAGACCTGCCTTAAAAGGACAGGGCGGGCCGTGGACTGGATACACTACAAGATAAATAAATTTATCAGGTAAGCATAAATTATGTTTTCTCTTGTTAAGTGTATCCAGTCCACGGATCATCCATTACTTGTAAGATAACAATACCAAAGCTAAAGTACACGGATGATGGGAGGGACAAGGCAGGAACTTAAACGGAAGGAACCACTGTCTGTAGAACCTTTCTCCCAAAAACAGCCTCCGAAGAAGCAAAAGTGTCAAATTTGTAAAATTTTCAAAAGGTGTGAAGCGAAGACCAAGTCGCAGCCTTGCAAATCAGACAGAGGCCTCATTTTTAAAGGCCCAGGTGGAAGCCACAGCTCTAGTAGAATGAGCTGTAATCCTTTCAGGGGGCTGCTGTCCAGCAGTCTCATATGCTAAGCGTATTATGCTCCGAAGCCAAAAGGAGAGAGAGGTTGTCGAAGCTTTTTGACCTCTCCTCTGTCCAGAGTAAACGACAAACAGGGCAGATGTTTGACGAAAATCTTTAGTAGCCTGTAAGTAAAACTTCAAGGCACGGACTACGTCCAGATTATGCAAAAGACGTTCCTTCTATGAAGAAGGATTAGGACACAATGATGGCACAAGTAGTAAGAAGTGAATACAGCGCCAACAAGAGGCCAAGGGATAAATATACTCACAGAGAGATAAAAGAAGATTATTTAATGAACCATGTTAAAAAGCATCAGTAATAAAAGACTATATATAAAAAATGTAAAAAGCACATATAAATAAAATTACAAATACAGGAATATCTTACAGAAGCGGCTCAAAGGGCCAAAGCTGATAATTACAATAAAAACAGAGGTAATAACAGGTGATCAGTGTGAGTGGTACACCAGAATAAGAGTGTATACTAATAAAACAGAATTAGCCTAAGTACAACTGTAGCAAGTGCATCAAGCAAAAAACTAATAAACAATAATACAAACAATAGTGTTCAAAATTAGTGTTACAAAAATAGTGTTCCAAAAAATAGAAAAATGCACTGCAGTGCAAAAAAAGGGGGGTAGCAAAATAATTGTATAGATACAATCAAATAGTGAGTGAGTGCAAATGGATATAAAAATGCTAGCTACTTAATCCAGTGAGGTTAAGATATAATTAAATAAAATACACAATATGCAATAACATAAAAAATAAAATACACAATATGCAATAACATAAAAAATAAAATATAAAATATAATCCAAAAAAGTGTTCAAAAAGTTGATCAACAAATGTTAGTGAAGAACAAAAATAAGTCAATCAAAACTAAAAAATGTTGATCAACTTTTTGAACCATTTTTTTCATTTTCTCAACTGTGTTACAGTCATTCAGAGCAGCTAATACCTCCCCAAGCAATACACGGAGGTTCTCAAGCTTAAATTTAAAATTAGAAATCTCTGAATCAGGTTTCCCCGAGTCAGAGATGTCACCCACAGACTGAAGCTCTCCGTCCTCATGTTCTGCATACTGTGACGCAGTATCAGACATGGCTCCAACAGCATTTGCCCTCTCTGTATCTCTCCTAACCCCAGAGCTATCGCGCTTGCCTCTTAATTCAGGCAATCTAGATAATACCTCTGACAGGGTATTATTCATGATTGCAGCCATGTCCTGCAAGGTAATCGCTATGGGCGTCCCTGATGTAATTGGCGCCATATTAGCGTGCGTCCCCTGAGCGGGAGGCGAAGGGTCTGACACATGGGGAGAGTTAGTCGGCATAACTTCCCCCTCGACAGAACCCTCTGGTAATAATTCTTTTATAGATAAAGACTGATCTTTACTGTGTAAGGTGAAATCAATACATTTAGTACACATTCTCCTATGGGGCTCCACCATGGCTTTCAAACATAATGAACAAGTAGGTTCCTCTGTGTCAGACATGTTTAAACAGACTAGCAATGAGACTAGCAAGCTTGGAAAACACTTTAAAACAAGTTTACAAGCAATATAAAAACGTTACTGCGCCTTTAAGAAACACAAATTTTCCCAAATTTTGAAATAACAGTGAAAAAATGCAGTTACACTAACAAAATTTTTACAGTGTATGTAATAAGTTAGCAGAGCATTACACCCACTTGCAAATGGATGATTAACCCCTTAATACCAAAAACGGAATAACAAATGACAAAAACGTTTTTTAAACAGTCACAACAACTGCCACAGCTCTACTGTGGCTTTTTACCTCCCTCAATACGACTTTTGAAGCCTTTTGAGCCCTTCAGAGAAGTCCTGGATCATGCAGGAAGAAGCTGGATGTCTGTGTCTGTAATTTTTGCTGTGCAAAAAAACCACCAAAATAGGCCCCTCCCACTCATATTACAGTGGGAAGCCTCAGGGAACTGTTTCTAGGCAAAATTCAAGCCAGCCATGTGGAAAAAACTAGGCCCCAATAAGTTTTATCACCAAACATATGTAAAAAACGATTAAACATGCCAGCAAACGTTTTAAAATACACTTTTATAAGAGTATGTATCTCTATTAATAAGCCTGATACCAGTCGCTATCACTGCATTTAAGGCTTTACTTACATTACTTCGGTATCAGCAGCATTTTCTAGCAAATTCCATCCCTAGAAAAATATTTTAACTGCACATACCTTATTGCAGGAAAACCTGCACGCTATTCCCACTCTGAAGTTACCTCACTCCTCAGAATATGTGAGAACAGCAAAGGATCTTAGTTACTTCTGCTAAGATCATAGAAAACGCAGGCAGATTCTTCTTCTAAATACTGCCTGAGATAAACAGTACACTCCGGTACCATTTAAAAATAACAAACTTTTGATTGAAGAAATAAACTAAGTATAAAACACCACAGTCCTCTTACGACCTCCATCTTAGTTGAGAGTTGCAAGAGAATGACTGGATATGGCAGTAAGGGGAGGAGCTATATAGCAGCTCTGCTGTGGGTGATCCTCTTGCAACTTCCTGTTGGGAAGGAGAATATCCCACAAGTAATGGATGATCCGTGGACTGGATACACTTAACAAGAGAAATGTAAGCAGGTTGGTAAAACCAAGGAACTGCTAAAGCATGCACCATCTCTGCCTGAGGACCCCTGGACCTGGAAAGGTACCTGGGAAGCTTCTTGTTTAGATGGGAAGCCATCAGATCTATTCCGGTGAGACCCCACATCTGTACAATCTGACAAAATACATCTGGATGGAGAGACCACTCCCATGGATATAAAGACTGACAACTGATATAATCCGCTTCCCAATTGACTATACCTGGGATATGTATCACAGAAATTAGACAGGAGATGGATTCCGCCCAAGAAAGTATTCGAGACACTCCTTTCATCGCTAAAGGACTGCGAGTCCCCCCTTGATGATTGACATATGCCACAGTTGTGATATTGTCTGTCTGAAAACGAATGAATGATTCTCTCTTTAACAAAGGGCCAAGCCTGAAGAGCCCTGAAAATAGCACGGAGTTCCAAAATATTGATTGGTAACCTCGCCTCTTGAGCTTGTGCTGTCAGAGACCCCCAGACAGCTCCCCAACCTGTGAGACTTGCATCTGTTGAAATCACAGTCCAGGAAGGATGAACAAAAGAGGCCCCTTGAAGAATATGATGATGGTCCAACCACCAGGACAGAGAGAGTTGACTGTTGGGATTTAAGTATATCAACTGTGATATCTGAGTATAACCCCTGCACCGTTGATTCAGCATACAAAGCTGCAGAGGTCTCATATGAAAACGAGCAAAGGGAATTGCGTCCGATTCTGCAGTCATGAGACCTAACATTTCCATGCACATAGCCACTGAAGGGAATGATCAAGACAGAAGGTTTTGATAGGCAGAAAACAATATCATTCGTCTCTTCTCTGTTAAAGACAGAGTCATGGACACTGAATCTATCTGGAAACCTAAAAAGGTCACCCTTGTCTGAGGAATCAAGAAACTCTTTGGTAAATTGAACATCCAACCATGTCTTTGAAGAAAGAACACTAGTTGATTTGTGCGAGATTATGCTAAATGTAAAGACTGAGCTAGCACCAAGATATCATCCAAATAAGGAAACACCTGCAATACCCTGCTCTCTGATTACAGACAGAAGGGCACCGAGAACCTTTGAAAAGATTCTTGGAGCTGTTGCCAGGCCAAATGGAAGAGCAACAAATTGGTACTGCATGTCTAGAAAAAAGAGAATCTCAGAAACCGATAGTGGTCTGGATGAATCGGAATGTGAAGATATGCATCCTGTAAGTCTATTGAAGACATGTAATGACCTTGCTGAACAAAAGGCAGAATAGTCCTTATAGTCACCATCTTGAAAATTGGGACCCTTACAAATTGATTTAAAAACTTCAGATCCAGAACTGGTCTGAAAGAATTTTCCTTCTTCCGGACAATGAATAGATTTGAATAAAAAGCCAGACCCTGTTCCAGAATTGGAACTGGTACAATTACTCCTGAAAGCTCTAGATCTGAAACACACTTCAGAAAGGCCTGAGCTTTCACAGGATTTGTTGGAACGTGAGAGAGAAAAAAATCTTCTCATAGGAGGTTTTATTCTGAAACCTATTCGATACCCCTGAGAGACAATATTCTGAATCAAATGATTCTGAACAGAACCTGCCCAAACGTCTTTAAATAATTTAAATCTGCCCCCCAGCAGCAGAACTGGATTGAGGGCCGCACCTTCATGCAGTCTTGGGGGCCTGTTTTTGGTTTCTTATAAGGCTTGGATTTATTCCAACTCGAGGATGGATTCCAATTGGAGCCAGAGTCTTTAGGGGAAGGAGTGGTTTCCTGTTCTCTATTCTGACGAAAGGAACGAAACCGATTAGAAGCTTTAGATTTGCCTTTAGACTTTTTATATTGAGGCAAATAAACTCCCTTCCCCTCAGTAATAGTGGAAATAATATAATCCAACTGGGAACCAAACAAATTATTACCCTGTAATGATAGAGATAATAACCTAGATTTAGATACCATGTCAGCATTCCATGACTTGAGCCATAAAGCTCTTCTAGCTAAAATAGCCAAAGACATAGATTTAACATTAATCTTGATGATATCAAAAATAGCATCACAGATAAAATGATTAGCATGTTGAAGCAATCAATGCTATGCAAATCAGAGTCTTTTTCTCGTTGTGCTAAGCTATCCAACCAAAAAGTTGATGCAGCCGCAACATCAGCCATAGAAATGGCAGGTTTGAGCATATAGCCAGAATGCAAGAATGCAAATAAGCTTTCCTTAGATAAGATTCAATCTTCCTATCTAAAGGATCCTTAAAAGAGGTACTATCTTCCATAGGAATAGTAGTACATTTAGCAAGAGTAGAAATAGCCCCATCAACCTTAGGGACTTATTCTCAAAACTCTAATTTAGCCACTGGCAAAGAATACAACTTTTTAAACCTTGAAGGAATAAAAGTACCTCCATGCTTAGACCATTCCTTAGCAATCACATCAGAAATAGCATCAGGAACAGGAAAAACCTCAGGAGTAGTCACAGGAGGTTTATAGACAGAATTTAAACGTTTACTGGATTTATTATCAAGAGGATCAGACTCCTCAATATCCAAAGTGATTAACACTTCTTTTAACAAAGAACGAATATACTCAATCTTAAAAAGATAAGATGATTTATCAGTGTCAATGTCTGAAGTAGGATCTTCTGAGTCAGAGAGATCCTCATCAGAGGAGGATATATCAGTATGTTGCCGGTCATTACAAATTTCATCAGTATTATGAGAAGTTTTAAAAGACCTTTTACCTTTATTTGAAGGCGGTATAGCAGCCATAGCCTTCTGTATCGCCTCAGCAATATAATTTTTCATATCAACAGGGATATCATGTACTTTAGATGTTGAAGGAACAACAGATACTGTACTAGCACTAATAGAAACCTTTTTTGCATGCAAAAGCTTATCTTGACAACAGTTACATACTACAGCTGGAGATATAATCTCCACTAGCTTACAACAGATACACTTAGCTTTGGTAGAACTGTGTTCAGGCAGCATGGTTCCTACAGCAGCTTCTGAGACAGGATCAGATTGAGACCTCTTGTAAAATGTAAAAAAGAAAAAATAACATTAAACAGAAATATCTTATTTCCACATATAGCAGTTTCAGGAATGGGAAAAAATGCAAATGCTAAAAATTGGCAAAAAAAGCAAATAGCATAGACTCTGAGCATAAAGAAGGCAAGGAGCATATAGGAAGTGAGGTAAAATAAAACTAGATTTTTTTGGCGCCAACAAACATCCGGAAATGACGCAACTCACGTCATAACAAACACAATTTTGCGCCAAACAACCTAGCGTCAACTAAGACGCAGGAAATGACGAACTTGCGTCATGACAGACGCACATTCACGCCCCCCCAAAAATTCTCATGGCAAAAATGACACAATAAATAACAGCATTTTGCGCCCTCGCGAGCCTAATTTGCCCGCAATTTTTTCAAGGAAAAAACGAGTCAAATTGAAAAAAATTAAATTTATGCTTACCTAATAAATTTGTTTCTTTCTTGACACGGCGAGTCCATGGATCATCATAATTACTATTGGGGAATATCACTCCTGATCAGCAGGAGGCGGCAAATAGCACCACAGCAAAGCTGTTAAATACCACTCCCCTTACCCACAACACCCAGTCATTCGACCAAAGGGAAAAGAGAAAGGAAGTAATATAAGGTGCAGAGGTGCCTGAGGTTTATGAAAAATAAACTGTCTGAAAATGCAGGGCGGGCCGTGGACTCACTGTGTCAAGAAAGAAACAAATTTATCAGGTAAGCATAAATTTCATTTTCTTTCTAATGACACGGTGAGTCCACGGATCATCATAATTACTATTGGGAATCAATACCCAAGCTCGAGGACACAGATGATTAGAGAGGGACAAGACAATTAGCCTAAACAGAAGGCACCACAGCTTAAAGAACCTATCTCCCCAAAACAGCCTCTGCTGAAGCAAAAGTAGCAAATTCGTAAAATTTAGAAAAAGTGTGTAAAGATGACCAAGTGGCAGCTTTGCAAATATGATCCACATAAGCACCATTTTTGAAAGCCCAGGTAGAAGAAACAGCCCCCGTGGAGTGAGCCGTGATTTTCTCAGGAGGCTGCTGACCAGCAGTCTTCATATGCTAAGCAAATAATACTCCTCAACCAACAAGAAAGCGAAGTAGCCGTAGCTTTCTGACCCTTACGCTTCCCAGACTGACGAAAATCCTTAGTCGCCTGTAAATAATATTTCAAAGCAAGAACTACATCAAGGTTGTGCAACAAACGTTCCTTATGAGGAGGAGGATTAGGACACAAAGAAGGAACAACAATTTCTTGATTAATATTCTTATCAGAAACAACCTTAGGAAGAAAACCTAAAGCAGTACTACCTTAACAGAATTAAAAATAAGAAAAGGAGCTTCACACTGCAACGCTGAGAGCTCCAAAACTCTTCTAGCCGAAGAGATAGCAACAAAAAATAAAACATTCCAGGTTAACAACTTAATATCCAAAGAATGCATAGGCTCAAATGGAGCCTGTTGAAGAACTCTCAAAACTAAATTAAGACTCCAAGGAGGAGACAAAAACTTAACCATAGGCCGGATTCTAACCAAAGCCTGACAAAAAGACTAAACATCTGGCACATCCGCCAGACGTTTATGCAACAAAGTAGAAATTTGACCCCTCAGGGTACTACCAGATAAACCCTTTTCCAGACCCTACTGGAGAAAAGCCAAAATCCTAGGAATCCTGACTCTACTCCAAGAGTAGCCCTTAGAGTTACACCAATACAGATATTTACGCCATATCTTGTAATAAATCTTTCTAGTCACAGGCTTATGCGCCTAAATCATAACGGACTCAGAAAATCCACGCTTAGATAGAATCAATCGTTCAATCTCCAAGCAGTCAGCTTCAGAGAAACGAGATTTGTATGAAGGAAGGGACCCTGAAGTAGAAGGTCCTTTCTCAACTGGAGACTCCAAGGTGGAAAGGATCTCCACCAGATCTGCATACCAGATCCTGCGAGGCCACGCCGGTGCAATGAGAATTATCGACTCCCTTTCCTGTCGGATCCGAGCAATAACTCGAGGAAGAAGGGCAAACGATGGAAACACGTATGCCAGACTGAACTTCCAAGGAACTGCTAGAGCATCTATTAAAACCGCTTGAGGATCCCTTGACCTCGAACCGTACTTCAGAAGCTTGTCATTGTGACGAGATGCCATAAGATCCAACTCCGGTTGACCCCACTTGAGAATCAAACTGGAAAACACCTCCGGGTGAAGTTATCACTCCCCCGGATGAAAAGACTGTCTGCTCAGAAAATCCACTTCCCAATTGTCCACCCCTGGAATGTGGATCGCAGACAGACAACAATTGTGAGCCTCCACCCACTGAATAATCCTGGCTACCTCCTTCATTGCCAAGAAACTCTGAGTTCCTCCCTGATGATTGATGTAAGCCACGGATGTTATATTGTCCGACTGAAATCTGATAAACTGGGTTAAAGCCAATTGAGGCCAGGCCAGAAGAGCATTGAAGATTGCCCTCAGCTCTAAGACATTTATAGGAAGGACCGATTCCTCCCGAGTCCACAGACCCTGAGCCTTCTGTGAACCCCAGACAGAACCCCAACCCAGCAGACTGGCATCCGTGGTCACAATCACCCAGGAAGGCCTGCGAAAACCGGTTCCCTGAGAAAGAAGATCATGAGACAACCACCACAGAAGTGAATCTCTTGCCGCCTGATCTAAAACAATCTTTGAAGACAGATCCATATAATCCCCATTCCACTGTCTCAGCATGTATAACTGCAGAGGTCTGAGATGAAACCGGGCAAACAGAATGATGTCCATGACCGAAATCAACAGACCAATAACCTCCATACACTGGGCCACCGATGTCCGAGGAGATGACTGAAGAGCCAGACATAAATTGAACATTTTTTACTTTCTTGCCTCTGTCAAAAAGATCTTCATTTCCAGAGAGTCTATAATGGTTCCCAAAAATACCACTCTTGTAGCCGGAACCAAGGAACTTTTTCCTAAATTCACCTTCCAACCGTGGGAGCGCAGAAAAGACAACAACAACTAAGTGTTGGAGTTTGCTAGTTGAAAAGATGGCGCCTGAACTAGAATGTCGTCCAGATAAGGAGCTACCGCAGCTCCCTGCAATCTGAGAACTGCCAGCAATGCACCCAGAACCTTTGAAAACACCCTAGGAGCGGTTGCAATACCAAAGGGGAGAGCCACAAACTGAAAATGTTTGTCTAGAAAAGCAAATCTCAGAAACTTGTGATGATCCTTGTGGATGGGAATATGCAGATACGCATTCTTCAGATCTACTGTAGTCATGAATTGACCCTCTTGAACCAGAAGAAGAATTGACCAAATAGTCTCAATCTTGAAAGACAGAACTCTGAGAAACTTGTTTACACACTTGAGATCCAGGATGGGTCTGAAAGTTCCCTCCTTTTTTGGAACAATGAACAGATGGGAATAGAAACCTAGTCCCTGCTCCTGAACTGGAACAGGAACTATCACTCCCATGTCGGAAAGATCCTGAACACAACTTAAGAATGCCTCTCTTTTTATCTACTACCCAGGGATCTGGAACATCCTTTACCCATGCTTGAGCAAACAAAGACAGCCTGCCCCCCACGCGATCCATCTCCGGATCGGGGGCAGACCCTTCATGCTGACTTTGAATCAGTAGAAGGCTTCTTAGATTGCTTCCCCTTGCTCCAGGACTGATTGGACTTCCAAGAGGGCTTAGACTGATCCTGCTTGGAGGAGGAGGAAGACTTACCAGATAAGTTACGAAAGGAACGAAAATTACTCTGACAACCCTTCTGTTTATTTCTCCTATTCTGAGGAAGAGAATGACCCTTCCCTCCAGTGATATCAGAAACAATCTCAGCCAAACCAGGCCCAAACAAGGTCTTCCCCTTGTAAGGAATGGATAAAAGCTTAGATTTAGATGATGCATCCGCAGACCAAGACTTTAACCATAAAGCCCTGCATGCCAAAACAGCAAAGCCGGAGATCTTTGCTTCCAACTTGATGACCTGTAAAGAAGCATCCACAATAAAAGAATTAGCCAATTTTAAAGCCTTAATTTTATCCTGAATTTCCTCCAAAGGAGATTCCTGTTGAATATAATCAGACAATGCATCAAACCAATATGCAGACTCACTGGTAAGTGTTGCAGTACACGCAGCAGGTTTCCATTGGAACCCCTGATGAACATACATCCTTTTAAGTAAAGCTTCTAACTTCTTATCCATAGGATCCTTAAAGGAACAGCTATCCTCAATAGGAATAGTGGTCCTCTTAGCTAAAGTAGAAATAGCTCCCTCTACTTTAGGAACCGTGTGCCAAGATTCTTTAAAAGAATCCGCAATAGGAAAGATCTTCCTAAAAATAGGAGAAGTAGAAAAAGGAATTCCAGGTTTCTCCCATTCCCGTGCAATAATTTCCGAAACACGATCCGGAACAGGAAAAACTTCCGCCACATAAGGAACCTCAAAAAATTTGTTAAGTTTACTAGCCTTCTTGGGAGTAACTATGATCGTCGAATCAGAATCATCCAAAGTAGCCAAAACCTCCCTGAGTTACAAACGGAGGTGCTCCAGCTTAAATCTGAAAGAAACAACCTCAGAATCAGCCAAAAGGAGTCACACTATCAGAATCTGAAATTTCACCTTCAGACGCTACTGAAATATCTTCTTCCTCATTCCTAAGGGAAGAAACATTAGAAGTAGCTACAACAAAATCAGAACTCCTTTTACGCTTACCCTGCAACACAGTAAAGGCAGACAAAGCCTCCGATACAGCAGAGGATATATGAGTAGCCATATCTTGCAAAGAAAAAACAACTTGAGATGAAACGCAGGGCACTGCATGTGAAGAGGATTGAGATTGGGATGATTGGGGAGAAAGCTGTGTTACAGCTTGAACAGGAGGCTCCTGAACAACAGTCTGCCTGGAAAATGAAGGCTCAGGATCAAAAAGCCTATCCCTATACTGTACAGTCCTCTCTATACATGAGGGACAGAAATGGATAGGAGGCTCTACATTAGCATCCAAACATAAATTACAGGTCACAGCTTGCAAGTACTCTTGGTCCATTTTACACATCTAAACAAAAAAATTAAAATTTGAGTGAAAAAAACTTCCACAAAATAAAAACATTATTGTCTCTTTAAATAACGTTATTACTTTAATAAAAAAATGAAAAGCAAAAAAATCCAGGAACCCAGGAACCCTGCAGAGCACCTCCAAAACCTTGCTGAGGTGCTTACCTGACCTCCTCCAACCGGAACAGCCCAACAATCCGGATTTCAAGGGAAAAAACGGCACCCGGTCTGAATACACACAATAATCAGCAGACCGCAGCTAAAGTGAGCCCTACTCCCGCAGCTTCTAAAACACACTGAGGGACACGCGAAAACTCACACCAAAAAAGCTCCACCCATCGTGGGCGTGCCTCCCACCTCCCGACTGGCATTAAACAAACATCAACCACTGCAGGGAGAAAAATGCAGAGGGAATACACGCTACCAAGCAGCCAAATACAACCACAGCTACATAAGTAAAACATAAAATGTCAGCACACTCTTAAAACATGAGCCTCAACAGGGAAACCCCTTAACAGCCATCCTCACACAGTGCCCCACGTACTGCCAAAATAACGTTCCTGCACATAAGCAGGATAAACCCCATAAGTGCCAAAAATTTTCCTGTGCTCTCCTCAGCAGAAAAAATAAAAATAGCACTTACCTCCAACACAGACTGCCTGGCAGCAAGGCAGCTTGCTAGGCTTGCAAGGATTCCTTCCAAAGATGGACCTGTGGACAAAGAAAAAAGACTAAGTAAACATACATAGTCTTTTACCAAAAAGGGCAGCATCCACATCCTGGGAGGCACAGAGGGGATTATACCCCCCAAGTTCCCAAAAGCTTAAAAGCCACCACTGCTCTACTGAAGAGACTGAAGTGGACTACGGCTAAAACCCCCCCAAAAAAACAAAGCAAACTTGCTCTGCTTTAAAAAATAAAAAACTCTTGATTAAAGAATCAGACACCTAACTTTACACCTTCCTTGTAACTGATACAAGCAAAGAGAATGACTCAGGGTTGTGGGTAAGGGGAGTGGTATTTAACAGCTTTGCTGTGGTGCTCTTTGCCTCCTCCTGCTGATCAGGAGTGATATTCCCCAATAGTAATTATGATGATCCGTGGACTCACCGTGTCATTAGAAAGAAAGACTATACCCCAGGTAAGATAACCTTCATAAAACATGATTCCCATAACAAAACTGCTGGACTGCAAAGGGAAATACACATAGACCTGACTTATGGCAAATATAAGTAAAATACATATATTTAAAACTTTATATTAATACATAAAGCGCCAAACCATAGCTGAGAGTGTCTTAAATAATGAAGACATACTTACCAAAAGACACCCATCCACATATAGCAGATAGCCAAACCAGTACTGAAATGGTTATCAGCAGAGGTAATGGTATATAAGAGTATATCGTCGATCTGAAAAGGGAGGTAGGAGATGAATCCCTACGACCGATAACAGAGAACCCTTGAAAAGATTCCCCGCAAGAGAAACCGTAAAATCAATAGGCGATACTCTCTTCACATCCCTCTGACAAGCACTGTACTCTGAGAGGAATTGGGCTTCAGAATGTTTAGAAGCGCTTATCATAGAAGAAATCATAAAAATCAAGCACAAACTTACTTAACCACCCACATAGGAGGCAAAGTTTGTAAAACTGAATTGTGGGTGTGGTGAGGGGTGTATTTATAGGCATTTTGAGGTTGGGAAACTTTGTCCCTCCTGGTAGGATTGTATATTCCATACGTCACTAGCTCATGGACTCTTGCCAATTTCATGAAAAAAAATAGTCTTATCACCATGGGGTTAATAACACTATTTAAGCATTTTGGCACTGAAGACACCAGTTGGTTAAGTTTAGAAAGCGTAATTTTCCCCTATTCGTCCATTATACATGTCTTCAGCTGCGCAACTGTATGGGTCCTTCGTTGCCTTATTTTGCGCATCATAATGCGCCACAAATTCTCAATCAGAGACAGGTCAGGACTGCAGACAGCACACGTTATTACCCGCACCTCTCTGCTTACGCAATCGTGCGCTTGTAATCCTGGCAGGATGGGGTTTGGCGTGGGGTCTTGCTGGAAAATGCAGGGAAGTCCCTATAAAAGACGACGTCTGGATGGCAGCATATGTTGCTCCTAAATGTATACATATTTCTCTGCATTAATAGTGCCCTCACAGATGTGCAAGTTACCCATGCCATGGGCACTGACACACCCCCATACCATGATAGATGCTGGCATTTGAACCCGACGTTGATAACAGCTTGGATGGTCCTTTTCCTCTTTGGCCCTGAGAACACAATGGCTGTTTTTTTCCAAAAACTATTTGAAATGTTGACTCGTCGGACCAGAAAACACGATTCCACTGTGCTACTGTCCCTCTCAGATGAGACTAAGCCCAGAGAAGTCAACGGCGCTACTGGACAGTGTTGATGTATGTCCTACCGATTTGTGTTGTTCTTAAAGTATTAGATTATTCGCTGACATCTGTTGGCAGATTGGCGAGCCTCAACCCATCCTTGCTTTTGAAGGACTAGGCCTTTTTTTGGAGGCTCCTTATACACTAATGATTAAACGATTGTCTTAGCTGTTTCACATCACCTTCTTATTTCAACTTGTCACATCGCTATTAGTCATAAATTGCAACTGTCCCAACTTTTTTGTAACGTGTTGCAGTCATCAGATTTGAAATGAGTGTATATTTTAAAAAAATACATTAAATTCACAAAATAAAACATTAAATAATGTGTTAATGTGTTTCAATATAGTACAGGGTGAATTGAATTTTCAGATGACTCTTTTTTGTTTGTTTTTTTGCATTTTCCATACTGTCCCAACTTTTTCAGAATTGGGGTTGTACATAGATTTACTCTTTAACAAAGGATACCAAGAAAACAAAGCAGATATGAGAGAAGCAGATTGGAAAGTTATTTAAAATAATATGCTCAGTCTAAAGGATGAAAGTTTAATTTTAATTTACTGCCCTTTAAGAACATTCTGGTAGCTATGACCATGCAGTTTACCTTATTTCCAATCCCTATGGATTACCTATTTGCAGGTATAGACTACACATCAGTTGGTCACTATATGGTAGCTACCCGGACAAGAAAGATAAAACTGACACCTGTCAGTACTTTTATTAATGTTTCCAGTAAAAGATATTCGTGTAGGTAAATAAATATACATAAGCATCTGACAAAGCTAAATCCTTTCACTAATGCTGCTGATGAAACCTGGAATGTAGTTTCATACCAGTGTGACCTGATATTCCCCATGAGAGTGCAATTGTCGTTTGTATTGTTGCTGACGGTGAATACCATTTGCACAGTGTAAGAAATGAAAATATGAGAAACCATTGTTTTCCATTACAGTAAAATCTGGGAAATCTTGCACATTTATTTGGCACACTAACTTCCCAGATACAGGCACAATCCTCACATAAACACCAGATTCCCACTTAAAGGGACAGTCTAGACCCAATACATCATTTGGATTATAAATTCTTACATACCAGAGACGCATCCTGCAAAATAAACTTGTAAGAATTACATGAAGCATTTAAATATTCATCGCTTGTTAGGAGCTGGTATGTTAAGTTTCTTCAATCACAATGGAATCATAAATACATTTTCCTACTCACACACACTGATTTGTGCTTGTGCAATGTGAAATAGCAAACTGATAACTATTAAACGTGCACCGCTAAACTGTCATGCAAGAAACAACTAACTGGACAAGAAGAAAGCAGTGGGCGGAGCTTGTCGCCCATTTTCAGCTGCTAACAAACTATTATTTAAAAATATCATGTACATCTAACAAGTTAATAGATGTGGAACCTGTTGCTAGATGCTTGTCTGGTAGGTAACAATAAATAATAACAAATAAGTACAGTATTGTGTCTAGCTTGTCCCTTTAATCTACTCTACCTCTCCCATATTTAACTTAAATCTAAATATACACACACACATAAATATACATACATATACATACATACACACACACACACACATATATACATACATACATATACATACACACACACATATATATATACATACATACACACACACACACATATATATATACATACATACATATACATACACACACACATAAATATACATACATATACATACATACACACGCACACATATATATATATACACACACATAAAACAGAATTTATGTTTACCTGATAAATTACTTTCTCCAACGGTGTGTCCGGTCCACGGCGTCATCCTTACTTGTGGGATATTCTCTTCCCCAACAGGAAATGGCAAAGAGCCCAGCAAAGCTGGTCACATGATCCCTCCTAGGCTCCGCCTTCCCCAGTCATTCGACCGACGTAAAGGAGGAATATTTGCATAGGAGAAACCATATGATACCGTGGTGACTGTAGTTAAAGAAAATAAATTATCAGACCTGATTAAAAAACCAGGGCGGGCCGTGGACCGGACACACCGTTGGAGAAAGTAATTTATCAGGTAAACATAAATTCTGTTTTCTCCAACATAGGTGTGTCCGGTCCACGGCGTCATCCTTACTTGTGGGAACCAATACCAAAGCTTTAGGACACGGATGAAGGGAGGGAGCAAATCAGGTCACCTAGATGGAAGGCACCACGGCTTGCAAAACCTTTCTCCCAAAAATAGCCTCAGAAGAAGCAAAAGTATCAAACTTGTAAAATTTAGTAAAAGTGTGCAGTGAAGACCAAGTCGCTGCCTTACATATCTGATCAACAGAAGCCTCGTTCTTGAAGGCCCATGTGGAAGCCACAGCCCTAGTGGAATGAGCTGTGATTCTTTCAGGAGGCTGCCGTCCGGCAGTCTCATAAGCCAATCTGATGATGCTTTTAATCCAAAAAGAGAGAGAGGTAGAAGTTGCTTTTTGACCTCTCCTTTTACCAGAATAAACAACAAACAAGGAAGATGTTTGTCTAAAATCCTTTGTAGCATCTAAATAGAATTTTAGAGCACGAACAACATCCAAATTGTGCAACAAACGTTCCTTCTTTGAAACTGGATTCGGACACAAAGAAGGCACGACTATCTCCTGGTTAATGTTTTTGTTAGAAACAACTTTCGGAAGAAAACCAGGTTTAGTACGTAAAACCACCTTATCTGCATGGAACACCAGATAAGGAGGAGAACACTGCAGAGCAGATAATTCTGAAACTCTTCTAGCAGAAGAAATTGCAACCAAAAACAAAACTTTCCAAGATAATAACTTAATATCAACGGAATGTAAGGGTTCAAACGGAACCCCCTGAAGAACTGAAAGAACTAAATTGAGACTCCAAGGAGGAGTCAAAGGTTTGTAAACAGGCTTGATTCTAACCAGAGCCTGAACAAAGGCTTGAACATCTGGCACAGCTGCCAGCTTTTTGTGAAGTAACACAGACAAGGCAGAAATCTGTCCCTTCAAGGAACTTGCAGATAATCCTTTCTCCAAACCTTCTTGAAGAAAGGATAGAATCTTAGGAATTTTTACCTTGTCCCAAGGGAATCCTTTAGATTCACACCAACAGATATATTTTTTCCATATTTTGTGGTAAATTTTTCTAGTTACAGGCTTTCTGGCCTGAACAAGAGTATCAATGACAGAATCTGAGAACCCTCGCTTTGATAAGATCAAGCGTTCAATCTCCAAGCAGTCAGTTGGAGTGAGACCAGATTCGGATGTTCGAACGGACCTTGAACAAGAAGGTCTCGTCTCAAAGGTAGCTTCCATGGTGGAGCCGATGACATATTCACCAGGTCTGCATACCAAGTCCTGCGTGGCCACGCAGGAGCTATCAAGATCACCGATGCCCTCTCCTGATTGATCCTGGCTACCAGCCTGGGGATGAGAGGAAACGGCGGGAATACATAAGCTAGTTTGAAGGTCCAAGGTGCTACTAGTGCATCTACTAGAGTCGCCTTGGGATCCCTGGATCTGGACCCGTAGCAAGGAACCTTGAAGTTCTGACGAGAGGCCATCAGATCCATGTCTGGAATGCCCCACAATTGAGTAATTTGGGCAAAGATTTCCGGATGGAGTTCCCACTCCCCCGGATGAAATGTCTGACGACTCAGAAAATCTGCTTCCCAATTTTCCACTCCTGGGATGTGGATTGCAGACAAGTGGCAGGAGTGAGTCTCCGCCCATTGAATGATTTTGGTCACTTCTTCCATCGCCAGGGAACTCCTTGTTCCCCCCTGATGGTTGATGTACGCAACAGTCGTCATGTTGTCTGATTGAAACCGTATGAACTTGGCCCTTGCTAGCTGAGGCCAAGCCTTGAGAGCATTGAATATCGCTCTCAGTTCCAGAATATTTATCGGGAGAAGAGATTCTTCCCGAGACCAAAGACCCTGAGCTTTCAGGGGTCCCCAGACCGCGCCCCAGCCCACCAGACTGGCGTCGGTCGTGACAATGACCCACTCTGGTCTGCGGAAGCTCATCCCCTGTGACAGGTTGTCCAGGGACAGCCACCAACGGAGTGAATCTCTGGTCCTCTGATCTACTTGTATCGTCGGAGACAAGTCTGTATAGTCCCCATTCCACTGACTGAGCATGCACAGTTGTAATGGTCTTAGATGAATTCGCGCAAAAGGAACTATGTCCATTGCCGCTACCATCAAACCTATTACTTCCATGCACTGCGCTATGGAAGGAAGAGGAACAGAATGAAGTATTTGACAAGAGTTTAGAAGTTTTGATTTTCTGGCCTCTGTCAGAAAAATCCTCATTTCTAAGGAGTCTATTATTGTTCCCAAGAAGGGAACCCTTGTTGACGGAGATAGAGAACTTTTTTCTACGTTCACTTTCCACCCGTGAGATCTGAGAAAGGCCAGGACAATGTCCGTGTGAGCCTTTGCTTGAGGAAGGGACGACGCTTGAATCAGAATGTCGTCCAAGTAAGGTACTACTGCAATGCCCCTTGGTCTTAGCACCGCTAGAAGGGACCCTAGTACCTTTGTGAAAATCCTTGGAGCAGTGGCTAATCCGAACGGAAGTGCCACAAACTGGTAATGCTTGTCCAGGAATGCGAACCTTAGGAACCGATGATGTTCCTTGTGGATAGGAATATGTAGATACGCATCCTTTAAATCCACCGTGGTCATGAATTGACCTTCCTGGATGGAAGGAAGAATTGTTCGAATGGTTTCCATTTTGAACGATGGAACCTTGAGAAACTTGTTTAGGATCTTGAGATCTAAGATTGGTCTGAATGTTCCCTCTTTTTTGGGAACTACGAACAGATTGGAGTAGAACCCCATCCCTTGTTCTCCTAAAGGAACAGGATGAATCACTCCCATTTTTAACAGGTCTTCTACACAATGTAAGAATGCCTGTCTTTTTATGTGGTCTGAAGACAATTGAGACCTGTGGAACCTCCCCCTTGGGGGAAGCCCCTTGAATTCCAGAAGATAACCTTGGGAGACTATTTCTAGTGCCCAAGGATCCAGAACATCTCTTGCCCAAGCCTGAGCGAAGAGAGAGAGTCTGCCCCCCACCAGATCCGGTCCCGGATCGGGGGCCAACATCTCATGCTGTCTTGGTAGCAGTGGCAGGTTTCTTGGCCTGCTTTCCTTTGTTCCAGCCTTGCATTGGTCTCCAGGCTGGCTTGGCTTGAGAAGTATTACCCTCTTGCTTAGAGGACGTAGCACTTGGGGCTGGTCCGTTTCTGCGAAAGGGACGAAAATTAGGTTTATTTTTGGCCTTGAAAGACCTATCCTGAGGAAGGGCGTGGCCCTTGCCCCCAGTGATATCAGAGATAATCTCTTTCAAGTCAGGGCCAAACAGCGTTTTCCCCTTGAAAGGAATGTTAAGCAATTTGTTCTTGGAAGACGCATCCGCTGACCAAGATTTTAACCAAAGCGCTCTGCGCGCCACAATAGCAAAACCAGAATTTTTCGCCGCTAACCTAGCCAATTGCAAAGTGGCGTCTAGGGTGAAAGAATTAGCCAATTTGAGAGCATGAATTCTGTCCATAATCTCCTCATAAGAAGAAGAATTATTATTGAGCGCCTTTTCTAGCTCATCGAACCAGAAACACGCTTCTGTA